>NC_059273.1:7507500-7592500 GCF_017591435.1 Portunus trituberculatus
CATGAACACACACACACACACACACACACACACACACACACACACACACACACACACACACACACACACACACACACACACACACACACACACACACACACACACACACACACACACACACACAAGCACACATTCACGTATTACATTATCACGTAAATTTCTTATCACGCTTTTTTTTCGATGTTTTTTTTTCCCCTGACTTGTTTTCTTTCCAGTGTGTGTGTGTGTGTGTGTGTGTGTGTGTGTGTGTGTGTGTGTGTGTGTGTGTGTGTGTGTGTGTGTGTGTGTGTGTAATTCACCTCGGTCGCCTGCTAGTCACCCAGCCAGTCTTCCCCATTACGGAGCGAGCTCAGAGCTCATAGACCGATCTTCGGGTAGGACTGAGACCACAACACACTCCACACACCGGGACAGCGAGGCCACAACCCCTCGAGTTACATCCCGTACATATTTACTGCTAGGTGAACAGGGGCCACACATTAAGAGGCTTGCCCATTTGCCTCGCCGCTTACCGGGATTCGAACCCGGCCCTCTCGATTGTGAGTCGAGACTGCTAACCACTACACTACGTGGTGTGTGTGTATGTGTGTGTGTGTGTGTGTGTGTGTGTGTGTGTGTGTTGATGTCAGGATGTCTTCACGTACTTCCAAATCTCACCACCATCGCCTTGTCACTGGTGGAGATGCATTTTTCATGTTACGCGACGCTTTTGAGTTTTAGAAGCAGTTGCGATACTGTTGTTTAAGACCCGTATTCTGAAACACTTCTGACTGCAACTCCACTATTTTCAAAAGGCTCTAGTCGAAGCTATATTGATTTCTACACGTGTTTCTGTGATTTTAGAGACAGATTAACAAGATTTCTACACTATTAATTGGCGAAACACTCTTGAGAACCCGGCTGACGATCTCTGTGGCCTTAGATAGACAGTCGTGGTAAGAGAGCAAAGCTTAAGTGCCATATTCAGAAAGGCTTCCTTCTCTCGCCGCGACAAATTTTAAAGACCACAAAGACGATTAGCCGGGTTCTAAAGTGCAATTTTCGTGTTGATAAGGCAGAGAAGTTGTTAACATGTCACTAGAATTACAGAAACACCCTTAAAAAACCGCGTCACTTCAACTAGAGCCTTTTGAAAGTGAAGGTGTGGCGTGGAAGTATTTTGAATATGGGCCGAAATCTCGCTTTCACTCCATTAAGTCGCAACATGTGGAGGGTAAAATATAATGCATTCTTTTTCCATTCCGATTCGCTGGTGTTTCATTTATTTATGTGTATTTATTTTCTTCTTTAGTCAGTCAGTCAGTCAATTGATATATTCATTAATTCATTTATTATCATCTAGTTAATGGGTCAATGCATTTGTTGATTAGTTTTCTTTCTCTCTGTGTTATGTTTTCCTATTTCCTTTCCTGCATTTTGTTTATTCCTTTCATGATTTTGCCTCGTGCATTCAGTAATGATATTTCAATTAACAATTTCGCAAGTTATTTTATTCTCTTTGCTTCCTCAACGTCCTGTTTTTATTTTTTTTCATCTATCTTTCTTGTGGTTTTACACTGACACTTAAGAATAATAAAAAAAAAAAAAAATACCTTCCACTAACTATTTTCCATCATGCACGCTGTCTTTACCCGCCACTGCAGGAAGTACGTACATTGAAAGGACTGGCTCTTGTTAACATCAGAACTTTTGCTTCCTCCCGCAGAGCCACGAAACCACCACGTCTTTTGTTTCATTAGTCTGTGATTCATGAAGTGCAGAAGCAAAGGAAGTACTGTATATTCTCCTTCATTACACGCTTTTTCTTCTTCTTGCGAATATTTTTGGTGCGTAATCATGGACACACTTTTTTTCTCTCTTTTTTTTACTAGATTTATATTTCAAGACTGCGCATTTCTAAAGATACAAAAGAGAACGCATTTCCGCCTCACTGCTTCGCTTCTCTTCTTGTCCTGATAACGCCTTTCCCAGCGACAAGATCAAGAATTACTGAGAGTTTTTTTCTGACTTTTTCTTTATTACATTTGAAGATTATTTGCAAAGATACCAAGGACAGATTATGAAACACGCATTCTTACATTTATTTATCTATTTCCTTACTTCTTTTCCATTTCTAGTTGAGCTCAGTCCAATGCAACTAGGAATTACTTGAACGTTATTGTCAGCTCTATATTTCAGGGTTGTATTACATTGATAAAGACACTAAAATACAAGAAATATAGTAGTAAATAGCATGCTCAGCTCCATGTATTTTCTTTTTTCACAGTGTATTATTCAGTGAGCTCCGTGCACCAAATACAGAACCAAGAATTACCTCATTTTTTTTGTCTTTTTTTCCACTTCCCTTTGCATCAGATTGACAAGGATACAAAGAAAAGAGAATATACCAGGCACCACTACACCTGTTATTTTTTGTCACAGCAGCCTTTCCAGCGAGCTCAGTGCGACAAAAAAACCCACGGCTGAATATTCTTTAGCTTTGCATTTCAGAGTTCTGTAACAGGAAAGAATTTATAACAGCCACCTCTGCGTTTATTCCTTGTTTTATCGTACCAATGCCTCTCAGGAAGCTCAACACGACAAATACAGGGCCAAGAATTATCTGGATGTATTATACTACGACTGGATAGCTTGTGTGCATTAGTGTAATGGGAAATTAGTGGATTAAGGTGCGTCGCTCATCCTGTGTCTAGACTGAAGCCTGCAGATACTCGTGCAAGTATAGGAACACCAAACATCAGTAGATCGGTTGGCCTTTGCAGAACTGATACACACAGTCTGCTCTAGAAAGGGTGACTAATGAATTGTGAACCCCACCTGGAGAACACAAGCTATCCTTCGTCAAATAAGAGATGAGCAAAGCATAAAGCAAATATCAGCCATCTCAGTAAACCTTGTAAAGAATAGTTGAGGTTAAGATAGAATAGAATAAGGAAACGTGAATATAACCTTTGCTAGTATATGGAATGATTGTTATGTTGGCAGTATAGGATAAATGAACAGAGGTGAGATGACATAAATAAAGGTTGACAGTACGGAATAAATTATCTGAAGTGAGATGACAAAAATGAAGGTTGCCAGTATTATATAAATGATCTGAAGTGAGACGGCATGAATCGATCTTTTGCCCCCTCGAAGACAATGTTTATGATAAGCTACACTCTCCTATTTACCAAAGCCGGGGAGAGGCGAACAGAACACCGTAACTTAACGAGGCGGAGAGCAAAGAAGCCCCTCGTGCAGGAAGGCGAGGCGAGGAGTGCGTAACTGAACCTCCTCGCGTGGCAAACATTCACGCACCGCACCTTTGATATCACGCTCCACAACCCTCACCGGACGGGCAGGAGCGGAGCCGGACGCGGATGTTCCCTCGGATGTTACATAGTTCCGCCGGGATTATCTCTTCCGTACGTGTTTTGAGTTGCGCCATGGAGTTGCGTTGCGATATTGTGTTGTGCCTGTATCCGAGAACAGCTGGGTGGTGAAAACAAATGCGTCTGGTAATGTTAGAAGCAACAATAACATGACACCGATGTCTCAATTATTTCTGCTTCAACTCCTGCATTACATACGAAATGCTTTGTTCTCTCACCATCACTATTTTCGAAGACCACAGAAATCATTAGCCGAGTTTTCAAGACTGTTTTCCATTGTTGATGAAGTAGAAACCGTGTCAGTCTGTCACCAGAACCGCAAAAAAATCCCTGAAAAGTTGCCAGAATTTTAAGTAGAGCCTTTTGAAATAGTGGAGGTGTGAGACAGAAACGTTTCACAATACCGTGTTGGAAGGAATGGCATGCCTGAATCACCATTGTATATAACTAAACACACCGGTATTACTGCACCAATACATCAATACCTTGTGCTCTAACCACACCATTACTTATTGGAGGGAATCGCATGCATGAATCACGACTGTAGTAAAGACACACCATTGTAAAACTAGAAACAGCGGTAATCCCTTCAATACGTTTTCATATTCATTCTTCATATTATTTGGTAATTTTATACAGCTTAAGGAACTTATGAGGGATTAAAATAGTGAAGACACTGGCAATTAATCTTCTGACTTCCATAAACCTTTTCTAATTCAAATAAAATCGTCTAATCACACATAAAAATCAAGATAAAAATGCGTCCCAGTACTGAAGGGGTTAATACTACTTCAATACATATAAACCTTCTGCTCTAACCGCTGCATTACGTATTGGAAGGGATCGCATGAGTGAATCGCTACTACTACTACTATTATTGTTATCACCATTACCATCAATGACTGCTGGCGGCTTCGAAATTCCAGTCATCCTTGGTTTATTCACGGCTTCTCTCGCGTGCTGCCTCCTTCACACACCGCATGCATCAAAGACGTGCCGCCGCGTCGTTCTTCCTGGAATTCCTCACCGCTCAATGGTAAATAAGTCAAGATCTTAATTTTCAAGGCCACGTTGATTAATATTCGCTCTCATCCAATGTTTGTCCTTCAGTCTTGCCTCTCTCCTTCTCATTCCTCCGTTTCTTCCCCTTTCACTTCGTTGTTTGATCATTTCCTTCCTTGCTTGTTTTAGTTTGGGTTTCGTTCCTTGGTTCTCTTCACTATTTTTTTCTCCTTTTCTTCAGGGTTTTTCTCTCTCTGTCTCTCTCTCTGTCTGTCTTTCTGTCTCTCTGTCTCTCTGTCTGCCTCTCTGTTTGTCTGTCTGTTTGTCTGCCTGTCTGTGTGTTTGTCTCTCTCTCTCTCTCTCTCTCTCTCTCTCTCTCTCTCTCTCTCTCTCTCTCTCTCTCTCTCTCTCTCTCTCTCTCTCTCTCTCTCTCTCTCTCTCTCTCTCTCTCTCTCGATAATTAATCTCTTTTTCTTTTGATAAATGAGAAGTTTTCCTTTTTTTTCTCTTGTGTTTCAAAGATGTAATTTTGTCCAATTCGTTTCAGTTATTGCGGATTCCTTTCATTTCATTATGTTAAGAGGATCAGTTATTTTTTTTCTTTCTCGCAAGGAATATCATTGAGCAACATTTACCGATGAGTTAATTAGAGGTGTATTCTTTTCCCCTGCCTTATTATTGCTCGTTTTTCTTGCCTTCTTTCTTTTATCCTTCTCTTCCTCCTCTTTCTCCTTCTTTCTTTCCCATCTTCTCCTCCTCCTCTTCCTCTTCCTCCTCTTACTCGTCTTCCTTGTGTTGTTGTCATCTTATTCCTCTATTTTTTCTGTTGTTTTTCTTGTTAGACTTCCTGTTGTTTACCTTGGTCTTGCTCCTGCTCCCTGTTGTTTTTCTTTCCTGTTCTTGCTTTTGTTATTCTTCTTTTCATTCTTTTTCACCACCGTCCTTCCTTCCTCCTTCATACATTCTACTTAGTCACAGGTTTTTCCTTTAACTGTTCTCGTCTGAGGTCCAACGTTTGTGCACAGTAGCTATTCCTGAGGGCACGCGAGCCTGAAGAGTCACCTACGTGTGGGTACTGACGTATTTAACCCCTATTATTCATGCTGGTTACTATTTGGTGACTTTAAACAGCCTCAGAAACTCATGTGGGGGATTAGAATAGTGAAGACTGTGGCCTTTAATCTTTTGACCTCCATAGACTCTTCCTAATGTCAATGAAATAGTCTAATTGTAGCCAAAACTCAAGGTAAAAATGCGTCTCAGTAGTGAAGGGGTTAAGCCTGTAAGGGATGACTCTGTATGTGATGTTGACTTGAACCGCTGCGTTGGGAGAGGATGTTACTAAAAGCTGTCTCTGTTGCTAGACTTACCGACTTCAAACACTACAATAAATTGGTTTTCTTGGATTGTTATTTCGGACATTTACGTTTAGAAGTAGAAAGTAAGTTAGTAAAAGTGTGATTCATTGAAATACTACCGTTGGGAGAGGATGTTAATGAAAGCTGTCCCTGTTACTAGACTTATTGTCATGAAACACCACAGTACAATGAATCTCTTGGCTTATTACTCCAGAAATTCACGTTTAGAAGTAGAAAGCAAGATGATAAAAGTGTGATTAGCTGAGATACTGCACGTGGCTGGTTTGTTAGTGGAAGTTTTCGTTTGGGAATAGTATTAAAGTTAGCAGAAGGTTGTGGAGAATAAGTTCCGGTATCACAAGGGAGAGTTAAAATAAGAGGGAAGGGAAAGTTGTTGCGTAGTTTGGTCCACCGCCGGAGCCCAGACACTGCCGATAAGGACGAGGGGAAAACTTTATGTGGGAAGAGTAGTTGAAGCGAGTGAGAGGGGTGAGGGAGAGGGGAAAGCCGGCGAGGTCTACTGATCAGGTCCCAAGTGTGTTAATTCTGGTCCTAATGGTGTTAGATCTGATTCAAGGGTGTTAGATCTAGTTCCAAGGGTGTTAGATCCTCCAAGTTTGCTATATCTGCTCCCAAGGGTGTTAGATCTACCAAGGGTGTTAGGTCTGGACCCAAGAATGTTAGATTCGGTCCAAAGGGTGTTAGGTCTGGTTCTAAGGGTGTTATAGATCTTCCAAGGGTGTTAGATCTAGTTCCAAGGGTGTTAAAACTTCCAAGGGTGTTAGATCTAGTTCCAAGGTTGTTAGATCTCGTTCAAGGGTGTTAGATCTGGTTCCAAGGATATTAGATCTGGTTCCAAGGGTGTTAGATCCGGTCCAAAGGGTGTTAGGTCTAGTCTCAATGGTGTTAGATGCAACTGTTTACTTGTATTTTCTAGTAGCCATAGTGTTAATAGGGGTGGCGAGCGATTGTATATTTTCTATCGCTATCAACAGCAGGATAGATGAGTAGTGCATACCTATTAGTTATTATTACTGATTAATTATGACTGT
Organism: Portunus trituberculatus; assembly: GCF_017591435.1. NCBI lineage: Eukaryota > Metazoa > Arthropoda > Malacostraca > Decapoda > Portunidae > Portunus > Portunus trituberculatus. The sequence goes on from NC_059273.1 coordinate 7,514,287, forward strand.
GTGTTTGCTGTTCGTGGTTTTCAGGCCTGAATTCTGAAACGCTTTGCTCTCTCCCCATCACTGCTTTCCAAAGGCTCCAGTTGAACATACTCTTGTTTCTACGAGTATTTTTATGGTTCTGTTGATAGATTGGCAAGATTTTTAGTTTATTAAAAGAAGAAACTGTCTTGAAAACCCGGATAGTTGTCTCTGTGGCCTTGGAAAATTGTCTTAGTGAGAGGGGAAGGCGTTTCTGAATACGAGCGTCAGTCAGATACGCTTAATATTGAATGATTAAAAACAGTAATTTAAAGCATGGGTTACTTTTATAGCGTTCCCAAACTTACATAGTGTTAAGAGGATGCATTCTAAAACTGTGCATTGGAAAAGAGTTAAATGCCGTGGGATAAACATACACAGTTGCTGCTTTGGTATTTATTATGCAAAACGGAAAAAAATAGTAAATGTGTGTTGAAAAGTGAATAGAATTGATATGTGTTTGCGATGTTGGTTTAAAAGTACCGTTGCATAATTTCCGTCCTTTATTTTTCTTTTTCATTATTTATTCTCTCTCTCTCTCTCTCTCTCTCTCTCTCTCTCTCTCTCTCTCTCTCTCTCTCTCTCTCTCTCTCTCTCTCTCTCTCTCTCTCTCTCTCTCCTCTCTTCTCTCTCTCATATTGCCACATTTTTTTTTCTCATCTTCTTTTTCTGTTTCCTCTTCTATGTTGTTTTTGTTGTTGATGTTGTTACCTCTCTAGCTCTCCTTCTCCTCCTGCTGCTGCTGCTCCTCCTCCTTCTCCTCCTCCTCCTCCTCCTCCTCCTCCTCCTCCTCCTCCTCCTCTTCCTCTTCCTCCTCCTCCTCTTCCTCTTCCTCTTCTTCCTCCTCCTCCTCCTCCTCCTCCTCCTCCTCCTCCTCCTCCTCCTCCTCCTCCTCCTCCTCCTCCTCCTTCTCCTCCTCCTCCTTCTCCTCCTCCTCCTCCTCCTCCTCCTCCTCCTCCTCCTCCTCCTCCTCCTCCTCCTCCTCCTCCTCCTCCTCCTCCTCCTCCTCGAGCCTTCTCCTGTACTGTCCTGTCTCTCTTATCTGTAGCCAGTTAGAAGTAGTTACCAAACAGCCTCGAAAGGACCAACAGGTCTGTTGCTGTTTGGCTTTCCTTTGTATTCCTTTGTATTCCTCCTCCTCCTCCTCCTCCTCCTCCTCCTCCTCCTCCTCCTCCTCCTCCTCCTCCTCCTCCTCCTCCTCCTCCTCCTCCTCCTCCTCCTCCTCCTCCTCCTCCTCCTCCTCCTCCTCCTCCTCCTCCTCCTCCTCCTCCTCCTCCTCCTCCTCAAGAGCCCTGACAGTAGGTGACCATCATCGGGATTTAAGGTACCAGGAGTCACCGCTGCAGGGTGTAACCATACAGTGTGCGGCGCCCTTTAAAGGGAAGTGCACTTTTACGGAGCTGGGGCCTGATTGACTGCTGCCTCTCTTGAAAGCGCCAGGCAAGGCTGCCGCACCACCTTTTTGACTCCACACTGTGTTTACATACATACTACACTACATTGCATACACGCACATATAGCCCAGAGTGAACGGTCACCACTACTACTCTCGACCTGTGACGGGCTGTGTTTGGAGAGGGCCTTGTTAACCATTGATCATCATCGGGAACTAAGTACCAGGGATCAATGTTGCAAGGGGTTATCAGCGTACGGCGTCCCTACAGGGAAAGTATGCTACCTCAGTGGATTGAACGGAGCTGGGGCCTGATTGACTGCTGCCTCTCTAGAAAGCGCCAGGCAAGGCTGCCGCACCACCCATTCGACATACACACTGTGCATCCACGTACACAATGCACACACCACATGACATTTACCAAGCGTTAACGCTTTCCCCCACAGACACAAGTAGTCAGACGTAGATTACACATTTCCTTTTCACTCTCTACTAAAATTCCATGTGATTTTTAATATCACATGGTTTCGCCTTTTTCCTGCCAGCTTCGGGTGGAGGGAGGGGTGGGTGGGGAGGAGCCTTCTGCTTTGCTGTCCTGTCTTTACCACTGGTAGTTAGTAGATAGTCTCCACAAACAGCCTGGTAAGGACCTAAGGGTCTGTTGCTGTTTGTCTTCCTTTGTATTCCTCCTCCTCCTCCTCCTCCTCCTCCTCCTCCTCCTCCTCCTCCTCCTCCTCCTCCTCCTCCTCCTCCTCTTCCTCCTTTTCCTCCTCCTTTTCTTCCTCGTCCTCCTCTTCCTCTTCCTACTTTGATCCTGAAGCACTCACACCTCGCAGAAGTCTTCATCCAAACACCATTACTACACACACACACACACACACACACACACACACACACACACACACACACACACACACACACACACACACACACACACACACACACTTTCCCATAATTCCCACCTGACCATCTTATATGAGAAAGCCACTTGTGTCTTCCTGCTTTTGGCTCTTTTTCCTGCAACTTTTGATTCCTCTTGTTTCTTTTCCTTCTCTCTCTTCCCCTTCCTTCTCCTCCCTTCTGCAGGTTTTTTTTTCTGTTGTTTTTTTCCTTACCGTTATGCACAAGTACTCGCTTCCTCCCTTCTTTCTGGTTTATGGAGGATCAAAGTGCGCAGGATTTGTTCTTAATCGTCCTTTGTTTCGTCGTCTTCATCCTTCTTCGTTTTCCCGGGAAAGGCAAAGATTCTTTCAGTTTTGCGGTCGTGGAAGGAATTTTGTTTAAAGAAATAATACTCAGTCAATCTTATCATCCTCGTCTTCCTCCTCCTCCTCTTCTTCCATGGTCATCTATCCTCCTCCTTCACCTCCACCTCTTCCTCCTTCTCCACCTCTTCCTCCTCTTTCTCTTCCTCTTGCACTTCCATTATCTCCTCGAGCTTCTTTGCCTCTCAGTCCTTTTACTCTTCCAGAAACTTTTGAAGCTCACTCAACCTTTCTTTCCCAGTGCTCCGACGGCTCGCTCATTTTGCCCGTGTGCATAAGCTTTTTCGTTTGTTTCTTCTCAAGCAAACGTGGACTTTCTTCTCTCCCTCCCTCCCTCCATCCCTTCCTCCCTCTCTTACTTCCTTCTTTCCTACTTTCCTTCCTCCTTTCTCCCGCATTGGTTTAAGATTTCATTAGTTTTCATTGGTTTTCATTCTGTTTCTGAAGATTATGCATATTCTGTCTATTTGCAGGCACCCTACCAAGTTTTGTTGTTGATAATTGCTTTTCTTTGATACGGTTTCAAGTTTCATTAGTTGTCGTGATTTTTTTTCCTTTTTCTGTCTCTCTTTCAAGGTTGCTGTTTTGTTTCATTCTTTCCTGTTTTTTTTTTTCGTCACTGGGTTTTGTTATTTCATTCTTTATTTTCTGGTTTATTTTATGTGCTGGAAATCTACTTGTGGTCTTGATAATCGTGTTTTTAGTCATGCAATTTTAACTTTCATTTTGTTTTCATTATTTTCTTTTTCTCCGAGTGTTGTGCTTCATTTCATTTGCTGCAAACTTATACTCTCGTCCTTTTAATAATTGCTTTTCTTTGATACGATTTCAAGTTTTTATTAATTCCAGTATTTTTCTCGAGAACTTACTTTACTTTCCCCGCGCTGAGAAAGATCCCACATTTGCCCTCAGTAATTGCATTTTCTTTGATCCTCTGCTTACCCTTTCATCATCTCTCTTACACACATGCATCGTTATCATCGCCAGAGTTGTCACTTCCTCCATACACCCTCTCCTTCTCCTAGCGTCCTCCTCACTCTCTCACTCATCAAGCAAATGGAAGTCTTTTAATTTCACATTTCCCGTTACTTTTTCCTTCTCTGGTATTATTTTTCCTTTCATCGATCCCTTCTTTTTGTGTGTATGAGGGGATCCGGTGCCTCGTTAGTCACGCATCTTTGGATTCGGAACCTGTTGTCTTGGTCTTTCTTTCCCACGCTCGCTGAGAATGGTTTTGTGTTTGTTTTCTCCTCCTTCTTGTGATCTTGTGTTCTGATCCACTCTGCTTTATTATTACTGCTTACGCTTGCTTTCTTGTGTTATGACCGCTTATTTGTATTGTCTGTTTGTTCACCCATTTGTCTGCTACGTGTCTCTAATGTTACTAATGATGTAGAGTTTTGAGGAAAGGTATTGTTGGGTTGAAAAAGCCCGTTAGTTTAGATTTTATAAACTGATCCGGAATTGCAAGAAGTTCCAGGATTATTTTTCTTTCTTGCGTTTCATCAACATCGGCATGAATATTTGAAAGCTTTAGTGCTATTGTTGAATGAGTAAACCATTAAATATTTGGCTGAATTATTAGTTTTATTTTCTCTTAGAACATGAAGGGTATTCGTATTGATCTCAAACAGCAGTTGTAGCTGGACTGAATTCTCTTCTTGGCAGCGAGGAAGGAATGCAATACGTATCCAGTGCTGTTCCTAGTAAAAGCACAACAGATATTCCCGATGCTCTTGTCCTACTAGTCATTCAATACACGTGTTTGATGGAGGAGCGCTAGGGATTCTGGTGGTTTTAATGAGGTTTTTAAGTATGTTTTATGAAATTTTTGGATTTTTGAAGGTGCTTTGAGTGGTTTCAGTGATTTTTGAGGGATTCTGATGATGTTATTGGGCTTTTAAATGGTGTTTGATGGAGGAATGCTAGTAACCAAATGTATGAGAGAGAGAGAGAGAGAGAGAGAGAGAGAGAGAGAGAGAGAGAGAGAGAGAGAGAGAGAGAGAGAGAGAGAGAGAGAGAGAGAGACCAGTAGATGTGAGTGACTGGAATGGATCTAGTAGTGTGTGTGTGTGTGTGTGTGTGTGTGTGTGTGTGTGTGTGTGTGTGTGTGTGTGTGTGTGTGTGTGTGTGTGTGCTCTGTAATTTAATTCTTTACTCTCTCTCTCTCTCTCTCTCTCTCTCTCTCTCTCTCTCTCTCTCTCTCTCTCTCTCTCTCTCTCTCTCTCTCTCTCTCTCTTCCTTCCTCTCTGCCTGTTCGATTTACCGGAGTCACGTGACCAGTGTTCAAGGTTCATTCTTCCCAATCGTTCTGACACATCCTGAATTTTCGCTTCCCCTGGCTGTGTGTCCTCCCAGTGTCCTCCTCCCCCGCCTCCACTTTTATTAATTCTTCCCCGCCCAGTTCTCAGTTCCCGCCGCTTTACGTCCCCCACAGTTGGTCCCTCCTGGCCATCTTCTCTTTTTCTTATGACCACTTTCTTTTAATAGCATCCACGCCACTTTCAACTGGGGATGGTGAACCGCATGCCACTCCACTCCCCTTCCTCCACTCCTTGCCTCCACGTCTCCACCAGTCAGCATCGCTCCGCCTCGCCCCGCCTCGCCCCGCACACCCACAGATCCAAGACCCCTCAAAACTACGCTACCTGATCGTTTTTATTCAGTATTGTGTTTGACGAGTGTTTGTCGATGTTGTTGGGGTGTTGAGAAGCAGAAGGAGAAGGGAAGGAGGAGGAGGAAGAGGAGGAGGAGGAGGAGGAGGAGGAGGAGGAGGAGGAGGAGGAGGAGGAGGAGGAGGAGGATGGGAAAGAAGTGGGGTAAAGGAGAGGTCAGTTGTCTATACTTTCTTTTGCTGGGTGGAAAAGAACTGGATTTTCATTTTTATTTTATTTTGTTTGGTTTATTCAAATTTTCTAGGGATGTGCGTTGTTAATAAAGCATGAAAGGTATTTGTGTGTGTGTGTGTGTGTGTGTGTGTGTGTGTGTGTGTGTGTGTGTGTGTGTGTGTGTGTGTGACAAGAGGAAGAGTATATATAGTCCTTGTAATCCTGTTGTGTGCTTTGCCCCGCTCACCTCACGTGCTCCCGGCCATTGCTCTGTGAACACTTGCGCCTTCGAATGCAGTAAACTTCCTCCTTTTAAATTAAATCACACAATAAAAAGCGAAAGTCGTTCAGGTTTTTGAAAGAAATAGAAAGAAAGGGGTAGGAGGACTTTGCATGTAAAATGGATATAAATTCATAAATGGGAACTGATTTGGAGAGAGAGAGAGAGAGAGAGAGAGAGAGAGAGAGAGAGAGAGAGAGAGAGAGAGAGAGAGAGAGAGAGAGAGGAATGTTTCGTCACCATAACAGGCGACGCTCAAATGTTGCGTCGCTTCTGAATTTTTCATCCTAATGTGTGTTGTAATGACAAGAAAATACTATGATTCATAAACCTATTGGTATTTCACACACTACACTCTCTGACACCATTGGCACTGCTGGCACCCAGACACTGTTATGTGGCACTTATTCCTACTCTTTGGAATGTTACTTATGTTTTGCTGTTCAATTCTTTACTACTCATTCTTTTTTAGTGTAAAATTTCTGTCCTTACACACGCTTGCTATGTGGCACCGACTCTTGCTCCTTGGAATCTTACTTATATTTTACTCTTCCACTATTTTGATCTAATTTTTAAGTCTTATTTTCTTCCGCCTTCATATTGTGTAACTACTTTCCTTAACATTTTCACGAATCCTGCCTTTAACCTTTTTAGTACCAGGAGACGTTTTCATATTCATTCTGCTTACTATTCGGTGATTTTATACAGTTTCAGAAACGTATGTGGGAATTGAAATAGTGAAGTTTCTTGCTATTAATCTTCTGACCTCCATGGACTCTTCCTAATGTAAATAAAATTGTTTAATCAGTAATGAAGGGGTTAAACCATATTTTCTTACATTTTGCTCTTCTATATATTTTTACCTTACATTTTAAATCTTCCTCCTTCCACGTGCAAATTGTGTAACTCCTGACCTTAACATATCCAGGAATCTTCTCTTTAAACCATATTTTCTTACATCTTGCTGTTCTATGTCTTTTTACCTCACATTTTAAATCTTCCCTCTCTCCACTTTCATATTGTGTAACTTCTGACTTTAATACATCCACGTATTTTCTCTTCACCGTACCCCAGTTTGCTCTTCTCTTTTTCCCTTTCTTTCATCTTCTTTCAGTTCTCTTTCCTTCTCGTCCCTCGTCCAGCTCCTCCTCTTCTTCCTCCTCTCAGCACATCCATCCTTAATTTCTCCCTTTGATGTGCCCTCGAATATAATTCTCAGTGGATTGTTACTGGTGTCTTTCCCTCCTTGTGATCTGTCTTGTGGTTGTGCCTTGTTGGTTCTGGTCATCCTCCTTCTCCTCATTCAATAATTTTACATGTGGACTTTATTTATCACCGTGCTATTCATGTCCTCACTTTAAGATAGTTATAATACTGCAGATCACCTTTATTTTTTTCACCTCTTCTCGCAATTCTCATTCTTTTTCATAATTTTCTTTCTCTTCGTGTTCTCTTTGTCTTCTCTTCGTCTTCCTCATCCCTCTTCACTAACTATGTCACGTCCAGGATAAGAGAATGATCGCATCTGGGAGAGGGAAGAAAGAACGAGGATAAGAAAGGAGAGGAAGGAGGGAAGGAAGAAAAGAGAAGGGACGGAGATACGGAGAGAGAGAGAGAGAGAGAGAGAGAGAGAGAGAGAGAGAGAGAGAGAGAGAGAGAGAGAGAGAGAGAGAGAGAGAGAGAGAGAGAGAGAGAGAGAGAGAGAGAGAGAGAGAGAGAGAGAGGCAAGGTGAAGAGAAGTGCAATATATGAAGAGTTTTGGGAGAGGAGAGAGGAAACAGGAGGCGTTCGTCCGAGGAAATGAAAGGAGAGCGAGCAAGAGAGAGAGAGAGAGAGAGAGAGAGAGAGAGAGAGGAGAGGGAGAGGGATAGGGAGGCAGAGGCGCTGAAGCGTGTTTATGCTAAACGAAAATTCAGCCTTCGTGTTCTTTTCATGTTTAGTTAATGGAAAATTCTTGCATCCAGTTTAAACTTAATTTTTGATGCTTATGACCTTGCATTTTCTTTACCGATTTTTTTTTTTATCCTGACACGCTTCGATCCTGACGTGGCCTTGATGGAGCATTATGTACGACACCTTTATCCATGTCAAATGTATCTTCATTTTCATAACGTGAGGAACAAAGGAAGTAGCGAAGAGAAAGTAACCCATCTTAAATTTTGGAGTCCTTTACAAAACACACATTCCTTTCGTTATCCACTTGTTATCTCAGCCCATTAATCTATCTAATCTTTTGAAGCTTCCTATTAATTGCACTAATGACCAGATTAAGGAGTGTGTTCCCTTCGTCTACCACTGTATACTTTCATCTTCCACTCTGCTCGTCTGCCATTCTATCCTGAAACACTGAACATTCATAAGCTTGGATTCTCATCTATGTGTGTGTGTGTGTGTGTGTGTGTGTGTGTGTGTGTGTGTGTGTGTGTGTGTGTGTGCAGTGTGTGCGTATGTGAGGGTGTGTGTGTGTTTTAGAGAGTTCATAGTAATGTTATAATGTACTTTCATATAAAAGTACGTAATTGTGAACTACTATAATATGGATATGACTTGAATGTAACGCTAACTTGGCAGTCAAAAATAGAGCATTAATTCAAAGTTTCCGTCTATCTTTAGCTCAGTTTTTCAGCAGATGAGAGACCTGCGGCTGAGAGTAAGCCTTAACCATTTCATTACTGAGACACATTTTTACCGTGATTTTTGGATATGATTAAACGATTTTATTTGCATTAGGAAGGGTCTATGAAGATTAATGGCCAAAGTCTTTACTATTCTATTCCCAACACATGTTTCTGAAGTTGTATAAAATTGCCAAATAGTAAACAGAATGAATATGAAAATGTATCCTGGTACTGAAAAGATTAACCCCTTCAGTACTAGGACTCATTTTTACCACAAGTTTTTGGTATGATAAGACGATTTTATTTGCATTAGGAAGGATCTATGGAGGTCAAAATATAAATACTTTACTATTCTAATCCCAACATATCTTTCTGAAGCTGTATAAAATCGCCAAAATAGTAACCAGAATGAATATGAAAACACGTCCTGCTACTGAAGAGATTAAACACAACTCTTGCATTACACTAAAAGCAAGCCCCAAGTCAGAATGTCACGTCACTGGAACGCTGATCATGACGAAGCCTGCGGGAATATCATGAGGCCGCGGTGAGAGACAAAGAACATGTGTAGTGTGACCAGGGCAGGGGTTGTGGTGCGATTAGTGTGCCTGGCGGGGCTTGGCGTGTGTTGGTGGGTGTGCTGGGGTGCTAGAGGCCGGTTTGTCACTAAGGCACGCACGTTATCGGCACCAAAGATCGATTACAGATTACGCAACCATTCCTCTTGTGCCACCTTGTTTGAACACCCCTGGGAGATCAAGTATATAACGTACTTGTAACCTTTTAGTCAAGTGAAGACGAGGCATATTTCTGGAGGCATGTTACTTTAGGTACGCTTGGATGAACTTGCGTGATGTCAGATGTGGGCGTGAGAGGGACGAAACAAGCCCAAAATTCCTTACTGTATTCGCCTTTCATACCTTTTCTCGAGCGTTAGAAGGCTGAAAGTTTGGCTCTCGTTGTCCATCAGGAGGCAGATTAGTGTCTGGCGAAAGGTTCCAATGTACGGGAGGAGAGAAACCGAACTGAAGACAGAGTGGACAACGTAGAGAGAGAGAGAGAGAGAGAGAGAGAGAGAGAGAGAGAGAGAGAGAGAGAGAGAAGAGAGACTAAGGGAACAAGTGCGAAAAAGTAAAAATGCGCTGAATAATCGCACGAAAAACATGAAGCCACGGATGTAATTAAGGAAATTCTTGGAGAGGGAGGGCAAAAAAAGGGAGAGAAAAGGGACACAAGAGGAAGGACGAGGAAGTGATTGGGAGGGAAGGCTCAGGGGGAGTCAATATTGGCCAGTCACCAGGCAATTACTGCAGACGCGAAGCTGTGAGGGAAGCAAGGAAGGAAGGAAGGAAGGAATGAAGGAAGGAAAGATTCAGGGAAGGAAGGAAGGAAGCAAGGGGAGAATCAGGGAAAATGGATATGCCAGTGGAGAATTTTTTGATGCGCCGTTGAAGATTTTGCATGAAGAAAGTGTTGTGTGTTCTGAAATGGCAAGGGAGGAAGTAACGAAGGCTTTGAAAGATTCTGGAGCATTGTAAAATATAATACGAGGGTTAGGAAAAAGACAATTTAAGATACAGAAAAATACCTAACGTAACTTAATGTAACCTAACCTAATCTAACCTAACCTAACCTAACCTAACCTAACCAAACTTAACCTAACCTAACCTAAGCTAACCTAACCTCACGAAAATCTACTAGTACAAAAAAAATAAATAGAATAGATAAATAAACAGTGCAAAATACAGTAATACAAAAACTGGTAGAACAGACACAGCAAGAATTTTAGCAACACAAAGACTGACCATTCTGACGCAACACAATGCAACACACAAACGGCAACACATAAACTGAGAGAAGCAACATCCCAACAGTCCCACAATCCCATAAAACTGTAACACACCTGCACACCAACTGAACAAAAAAGTAAGAGCAACACGTCACTAGATTTCTTTTTCACAAGCTGTCATAAAGTCGCAACACACACCAACACAGCAACGCAAAGAGTAAAACAACAAACTAGCAGAAGATAGTTCAACGACCTCACCAACCTGCAACACACACACACACACACACACACACACACACACACACACACACACACACACACACACACACACACACACACACACACACACACACACACACACACGGCTATGACATCTCCTCCCCCCCTGACGCGCCCCAGCCAATCCATGCCACACGACACACAAACGTAGTCATGCCACTCAAGGCCCCAAGAACTGACCGTTATCATCATAGTGCTATCCCCTTCATGGTGCGAGCCATAAACAGCTAAGTTAAGGTTCTAATCTTAAGTCTCCCTCAATACCCATATGTACATTTTCAGTATGTATGTACTGCAATTACTAATAAACCGTATTATTATTATTATTATTATTATTATTATTATTATTATTATTATTATTATTATTATTATTATTATTATTATTATTATTATTATTATTATTATTATTATTACACACACACACACACACACACACACACACACACACACACACACACACACACACACACACACACACACACACACACACACACACACACACACAACATACTAAAGAAAAACACAATAAGATTGTAAGATAAAAATTAGCAACACAAGCACAGTTCCCCACTTTGCAACACTACAGGCTGCGGAACATTTAGGTTAATTTGAGTCTCCCCACCTTGGCCTTGGTGTTGGTCTGGTTTCTTGGGTCTTATTAACTTCGTGAGCTAAATGACGGCACTGGAGAGGCGGTAATCAAGGCAGTTAATCTCTTCTTTAGGGTTCACCACTGCCAAGGACAATGAAACGTGACTGCGGAGTATTCAAAATAAGTCTTTTACTCTTAATCTCTCAGTTTAGCTATCGGGGCAAGGAATATTAACCCCTTCAGTACTGGAACGTATTTTTTTACCTTGAGATTTGTGTATGATTAGACCATTTTATTGACATTAGAAAGGGTATATAGAGGTCAGAAGATTAATGTCCACAGTCTTCTCTATTTTAATCCCCCACACAAGTTTCTGAAGCTGTATGAAATCACCAAATAGTAACCAGAATGAATGTGGAAACGAGTCGTGGTACTCAAGAGGTTAACGTAAAAGCGAGCTGGTCATATTCAGTTTTCGTAGTATATAATCTTGACAGACAAATTAAAACGTACATAATAGTGCAACATGGATTAAGAATATATTTATCTATGTTATAAAAAAAATAATATTAATTCTTTGGCATAGGAAGCTGCAGAACAAAATATATGATTTCCAATAGTATGTGTTATGAATCAACAGCGTGAGAGATGAACATATGAGGAGGAGGAGGAGGAGGAGGAGGAGGAGGAGGAGGAGGAGGAGGAGGAGGAGGAGGAGGAGGAGGAGGAGGAGGAGGAGGAAGAGGGAGAGGAAAAGGAAGAGGAGAAGGAAGAGGAGGAAGAGAATGAGGAAGAAAAAGAGGAAAAGGAAGAGAAAGAGAAAGAGGAGGAGGAGGAGGAGGAAGAGGAGGAGGAGGAGGAGGAGGAGGAGGAGGAGGAGGTTTTGGTTATCACTCCTAATGTTTTTTTTCCTTCACCTTCTTGTGTGATTCACCTTTAGTTATGACAGCTTGCAACAACAACAACAACAACAACAACAACAACAACAACAACAACAGCACCAGCTCTTCATCAGTGGTTCTTCAGTCTCCCTCCTCCTCGATGTCTTGGTCTTAACATTTCACCTTTAAATCGTGAATCGTGCCCTGTGCCCCGCCCCTTGCCTCTGCCTCTCACCCCTCACCCCTCACCCCTCACCCCTCGGCTATAGCCCCACACTCCTCGTTTCTCCCCTCGCCGCCACTGCACCACTCGCCGCTTGCTTAAGAACACAAGAACGTCGCAGCTTAAATCTAATTAAACTAATTTTCGCAGGTCTGCTCTCTCTCTCTCTCTCTCTCTCTCTCTCTCTCTCTCTCTCTCTCTCTCTCTCTCTCTCTCTCTCTCTCTCTCTCTCTCTCTCTCTCTCTCTCTCTCTGTGTGTGTGTGTGTGTGTGTGTGTGTGTGTGTGTGTGTGTGTGTGAGCGCATGATTTGTGGACAGTGGGCGGTCGTCAGCGTGGTCTGAAGGCGGCCTGTTATGACTCATGAACTCACTAAGATAGGGTCACTTAGCCAGAGTCACGAGGCGGGGACACTGAGACGCTGCGGTGCTGGGAGCTTTGACGTGCTTGTGTGTGTGTGTGTGTGTGTGTGTGTGTGTGTGTGTGTGTGTGTGTGTGTGTGTGTGTGTGTGTGTGTTGGTTCTGCTTTCTTTACTCAAATACTGCTCTTAATGACCCAACCGTGACTTAACGCTTATTTATATCACACGCTCTCTTTTAATGTAATTTGTCTTTATTAGTGTAAGAATTTGGTTTCAAGGCCCATTTCTTTACACTCTCCTCCTCCTCCTCCTCCTCCTCCTCCTCCTCCTCCTCCTCCTCCTCCTCCTCCTCCTCCTCCTCCTCCTCCTCCTCCTGGCGTCACGGAGGCTGGTGAAGCATCTTGTAGCATTAGTGTAATGAGTATAATTTAGATACATTGCCTCATTTATCTGTTAACCCTTTCAGTACTGGGACACATTTTTACCTTGAGATTTGTGTACTATTAGACCAATTTTATCGACATTAGGAAGAGTCTATGGAGGTCAGAAGATTAATGGCCACGGTCTTTACTATTTTAATCCCCCACATGAGTTTCTGAAGCTGTATAAGACCACCAGATAATAAGCAGAATGAATATGTAAAAGGGATTAATGAAGCTCTCTTTACTTAGCCAATGTGATTTTTTTTCAAAGATCCTCCGTCTTGTAAAAATTGAAAGTTTAATTTAATATTCAATCTAACAACTTTTAAAAGGATCAGTTTACGGTAATATACTTTTAAACCCCTTTGTATTGCTAACTTTACATACTGTGCTTCATTTACTTACCTGACTAATTTCTTACCTGCTGCTCGGTTCCGGTTCACCAGTCTTAGTCTTCCGGTAAGGTCATCGGTTCGTTTCATAAGTTTGGCTTCGCACACAAAAAAAGGAAAAGAAAAGGAAGAAAAAAAAGCAAAACGTCTGCAAGAACTTTTCACTAACTTATGATTAATGGTTATAGTGGAAGCGGAAAGTTAAGGGAGCGGTTATGTGTGGTGTGTGTTGAGAACTGAAGATTCCCTTAACTGTGAAATATTGAGCGCTGGTCTGTCTATCTGTCTGCCGCCCACTCACCTGATTGGAGACCTAATTCTATTTCGGTGATTTGCTCCTCATTCTCTTTAGTTTACTACTTTTAAATCAGACAACAGTTGCGGAATATTAACCAACTCAGTAACTTGACGCCTTTTCATATTTATTCCGCTTACTGTTTAGTGATTTTAGGCAGCTTCAGAAATCTCTGTTAAAATTAGAACAGTGAAGACTCTGGCTATTTACCTTCTCATCTCCATAGACCCTTCCTAATCTGAATAAAATCATCCAATTATACCAAAAGTAATGGTTAAAAATGCGTTCGAGGACTGAAGTGGTTAAATAAAATGCATGAATCTGACGCAAGGGTTCTAAGGAATGTTGTAACAGAGTCCAGTGAATTTCTTTATAAACATAATACAAAATACATGAAATATCTCAGAATATACGAAAATAATGGAAGCTGCAAGAGGTGAGTGAATCTACGCGTGGCGGACTTACTCAATATACAATGTTTTTACTTATATCCACTAATAATCCCTTTCTATCAACATATCTAAGTTTCTCTTTAAATCTTCCTCTTAAACTCTTAGTCATTTTATAATACATTTGTTCCCATCTCCCTTAGTGCAGCGTAAAAACACTAACCTCAGCGGCTGTACGAAGTGTTTATCCTGCACGGGAGATGTGTCGAGTTAATGAAGAACTTTATCAGTCTGACCTATTCAGCCGTGGTGGATCAAAGGCCTCGCTCCCCTGACCTCCTCTCATCACGCCGTATTAAATGATGTTTATAGGGCAGTTACTCGTATTCCTCTTCACTTTGCTCTCTCATCATAACTGTTTTGAAAGCCCACACAGGTTAATTAGTCAAGATTTCACGGATGTTTTTCCTGTTGATGGTACCTACTCATAATCCATGTGAAATCGTGAAAACAGTTCTAGTTTAACCCTTTCAGTACTGGAACGCATTTTTACTATGAGTTTGGGGTGTGATTAGACGATTTTATTGACATTAAGATCAGAAGATTAATGGCCACAGTCTACACTATTTCAATCCTCCCACATAAGTTTCTGAAGCTCAACAAAAATCACCAAACAGTAACCAGAATGAATATAAAAACGTGTCCTGGTACTCAAGAGGTTAGGATGTTGAATGTTAGAGATATGATAAGGCAATGTTTGGACTTACGGTAGTGACGTGACGCACACCACTCATAGGCAGTCAGATCTGGGCGCAATTCATGGTTAAATAAGCTCTTTCATCTGACCCAAAATAGGAGCTGAGGAGAAAGAGGAGGAGGAAGAGGAGGGAGAGATGGTGTCCCTCCTACAGCTCGGCATGGAAAGGTAGAGTGAAGGACAGAGAACCAGAAAGACAACCTTCTACTTTGCTGCCTTTTTCATCTTTCATCTCAAAAAAGAAACAAGAAGCAGAAGTAGAAGCTTGTGGTGAAGAGCACTGGAAAAAAAAAACGAAAAACTTAAGAGCCAAAGGAAAACAAAAAATAAGCCGTGAATCGTGAACCAAAACACTATGACGAAAATTCAAAACCTGAGCTGATTCCTTTTGCCTCTTGAGTAGCGGAGTGTGAAGTGTTTATCCAGCCAGCTGAGGGACTAGAGCGGCACCTTTCCCCGTCTCTCCTTCCACCACCTCCTGGTAAACGGTACACGCCGCTTTGCATAACACAGTGAAAAGAGTAAAGAGAGAAAAGAAACGCGCTTCAGATGCCTCGCGATGCTTGGGAGAAATACGAGGAGCTACACTGCTGTTCCCTGTCGCCTCAACACTCGTCCCTGGTGGTGGTATTGCTCTGCTGCAGACATCATTTCCTTGAGCTTCATATGGGCTTTTTCTACTCGTAGTTCCCTGTCGCTTTACTGTTTTTTTGCTAAGGTTCAAGTGGGTTTCTTTCGGGTTTCTGTCTAAATTCTGTCGGTTTCTGTTGGGTTCATGTTCTTTACTAGATTTCTGTCGGGTTCCATGGGAGTTATGTCTAATTTCTGTCGGTGTCGTGTCGAATTTCTGCTGTCTGATTCGTCTCAGGTCCTGTCGGGTTCCTGTCGTTCTCCTCCTCCCGGGATTTCTTCGGCTTCCTGTCGGGCGGATGGTGAAGTGGTGAAGGTCGGGGCTCGCGTGACAACACTTAAAACTTGTGTCCCAGGTGAGCGAGGGAAGGAAAAAGAGTAGTATCGAAAATGCACAACTTCACCACCTGCTTCTCACGCCACAGAGGAAAAAAAAGTAACCGAAAGAAAAAAATAGAAATGAAATAGATAAAAAAATCCATTCACTCACGAAATCTTAGTGTGTTTACCTTCACCTGTTACCTGAAACTTCCTAAGACACGAACTACACTGGCATTCTTACCTGTGATGAATGAGGGAGTAATTTGTCACGGTCCAGGTACAGCCATCGTTCAACTATTACCTGTGTCCTTTGTGGCGCAACGTTAATTAGTGGAGGCGAAGTAAATAGAAAGATAAAAGGTCGATTCTTGTGTCCGTCTTTCTCTCGTGACTCTTACCCTTTCCCTTCTTTCCTTCTTTCCTTCCCTGTTTGTCTGTCTGTTATGGTGGCTGTCAGTCGGTCAGTGTGTGTGTGTGTGTGTGTGTGTGTGTGTGTGTGTGTGTGTGTGTGTGTGTGTTAGATTCTATTTATCTTATGTGTGTCTGTATCTTATTATATATATACATATATATATATATATATATATATATATATATATATATATATATATATATATTTTTTTTATTTATTTATTTTTTAATTTTGCGACGTCTCTCTCTCTCTCTCTCTCTCTCTCTCTCTCTCTCTCTCTCTCTCTCTCTCTCTCTCTCTCTCTCTCTCTCTCTCTCTCTCTCTCTCTCTCTCTCTCTCTCTCTCTCTCTCTCTCTCTCTCTCTCTCTCCCATTACCTTGTAGTATAGTCTGTCACTCCTACTGTCAGCTCGCTAATGGAGCGTGTAGTCACAGCTTCACCCATCCTGGCCGCCGCCGCTCCTAGGACATCAATCAATCAATTCAGCACAAACTTGGTAAATCTGCGTGAAGTTACACCCAAGTTAGCGCCTCACTGCCGATCCAGAACCTTTCCTGCCTCGCCTCGCATAACGCACACACAGAAGGACTGAACTGACGGGAGATAACAAGGCTAATGGGCGCTGGAAGAGTTGAAGGGGCTGAAGGAGGAGGAAACTTTTTAAAACGGTTTGTTTACGTGGCACGGAGACTGACCAAGGGAAGGGAAGGAAGGAAAGAAGGAAAAGAAAGGCCACTTTACTCGCTGCCTCAGAATGGTTGAAGTGAAGTTAATGTACGAACTTTAAAAGGGAATAATTGTTTAGGTCTTTAATAGTTCGGTGGAGGTGTATGGGAGGAATATTGTTCAGTTTTCGTTTCCTATTCTCTCTCTCTCTCTCTCTCTCTCTCTCTCTCTCTCTCTCTCTCTCTCTCTCTCTCTCTCTCTCTCTCTCTCTCTCTCTCTCTCTCTCTCATTGTACCCTCCTTTAACGAAGCATTTTTGGCAAGATGTAAAAGCGTTCTGTTGATCTTGTGAGTGATTTTCTGGGCAGGGAAAACACGGGAGTGAGGCAACGAGGGACGGAAGCAGGGGAGACTGAGACAAAGAAACGAGGAAGGGAAGAAGGCTAATAAAGGGGAAATTAAAACATGGCAAGGAACGAACGAAGGAAAACAAGAAGGGGACACTAAAGGAAATAAAATAAAATGAAAAAGGAAAAAGGAAAGATAGAACACGGATGAGGGAGGGCTGTTTCTCTCTCTCTCTTTCTCTCTCTCTCTCTCTCTCTCTCTCTCTCTCTCTCTCTCTCTCTCTCTCTCTCTCTCTCTCTCTCTTGTGTTGTATCTTTTCCTTTCCCTTATATTACTTTTTTGTCGTCTGTGTATTCATTGTGTATTCTCTCTCTCTCTCTCTCTCTCTCTCTCTCTCTCTCTCTCTCTCTCTCTCTCTCTCTCTCTCTCTCTCTCTCTCTCTCTCTCTCTCTCTCTCTCTCTCTCTCTCTCTCACACACCGTCTCCGTCTCTTCATCTCCGTTTTCTTTGCATTTATTCCAGCCTCCGCGAAGTTTGGGGTGCGTGTAGTGAGTCGAGGAGAAGTGTTGGAGGGGAGTCTTTTTCAATTCCCGGATAAGAGTGTTTCTTTACATGTTATGCGCTTTTTGGTCTAGAAAGGGACGAGTCGCCGGAGCTGAGACGGTGAAGGTGAGAGGAGGAGAAGAGGTGTTTAAAATGTATGACCCTGATTAGTTGGCAAAGAGGTAGAAGGAAGAGGAGGAGGAGGAGGAGGTGGGAGAGGGAGGAGGAGGAGGAAGAGGAGCAGGAAAGGGGAAGGAGGAAGGAAGAGAAAGTCAAGGAGGTTTTAGATTACATAGTGTGTGTGTGTGTGTGTGTGTGTGTGTGTGTGTGTGTGTGTGTGTGTGTGTGTGTGTGTGTGTGTGTGTGTGTGTGTGTGTGTGTAGAGAATATTTACGCACTGAGAAGAACGAGTGAGAAAAAGGAGAAAGAGAAACAGAGGTAGAGGAAAGAAAGAAAAAGACTTGAGATGAGGGGAGAAGAAAACCTACCGCAGAAGGAAGAAGAAGAAAAAGAGGAGGAGGGTGAGGAGAAGGAGGAGGAGGAGAAGGAGGACGAAAAAGGAAAAAAAAGGACGCACTTGCAAAGAGGAGACAAAAAGGAGGAAGAGGAAAAGGAGTGAAGTGCCGAAGTGGATTTGGAGAGGAAGAGGAGGAGGAGGAGGAGGAGGAGGAGGAGGAGGAGGAGGAGGAGGAGGAGGAGGAGGAGGAGGAGGAGGAGGAGAAGGAGGGAGGCGTGTGTGTTGCAAGTGTTACATACAGAGAGAAAGAAAAAGAAAACGTCGTGGAATGCAGAGTAGATACAATGAGATGAAAGGAAGGAGAAAGGAGGAAGTGAAAACCGAGGCAGGAGTCACTGGGTAAAGAGAGAGAGAGAGAGAGAGAGAGAGAGAGAGAGAGGAGGGAGAGGAAGTTGAAGTCAATGGCCGAGAAACTGAAAGGAAGAAAGAGAGAAAGAAGAAACCCAAGAAGTGCCACGATAAGAAAGGAGAGAATGGCAGACGATGAGGGAAGTTGTAGGCGACTCACTCCTTTAGATTGAAATTGATGCCTCTCAAAGCAACACAAGGGAATGGAAAGGAAGAACAAGGAGATGCAGATTTGTTGACCCTCATGAGGTTATGTGATACGCTACACTGATTTTGTCTTTACGTTATCTTATCTTACCTTATCCTGCCTTGCCTTGCCTTGCCTAGTTTTG
Organism: Portunus trituberculatus; assembly: GCF_017591435.1. Taxonomy (NCBI): domain Eukaryota; kingdom Metazoa; phylum Arthropoda; class Malacostraca; order Decapoda; family Portunidae; genus Portunus; species Portunus trituberculatus. The sequence continues at coordinate 7,533,184 of NC_059273.1, forward strand.
TCTTGTCTTGTCTTGACTTGTTTTGCCTTGCTTTGCCTTGCCTTGCCTTGCCTTGCCTTACCTTACCTTACCTTATCTCACCGTACTGTACCTCACCTCACCTGCCTTCCATTATCTATTACTAAAGTGTCGTGTCAGGTCATGCTGGCGACACTTACACACCATCCATCTTGAGCCATCCTTGCCAATTCCCCGGTCCTCCCTATATCCACATCCCTTCTGACACATCCTAGATAAATTGCTCGCATTCTTCTTGATCTTTTTCCTTATCATTCCCAAGAGAACCACTACCTTCGTGCCAATACATATCGTAGCACGTGGCCCAAATAACTCAGGTGTCTCCTTATCGTCACCATCTGTCTCTGCTGTCCACCATTCCCGCCACTTCATCATTGGTTACTCCGGCTGTCAATGGTTGTCGTCTCTCTCCTTGCTGCTTCTATCATTCCCACAAGGACGCTCTTCCCCGTGCCGCTGTCCTGCTGAATGTGCGCAATATACCTTAGCTGTGTCCCTGTTATTGTTACCATGTCTCACTGTCCGTTACCCGCAACACACCATTGGTTTCTGGCTATAATGTTTACCAATACACACATCTTGACATAGAAATCATAGGAAATAGTAAAGAAAAGTAAAGATAAACGAGAATTGTATGAGAGTAGTAAGAACATGTCAAAATCAGGAAAATCGTAAAACAAATACAAGGGACGTACAATAACAAAGAAAATAATAAAAAAAAATAAGAATAAACGAAGTGAAAATGAAAAAAAAAAAAAAAGAAACGGTGAAGAATCAAAACCAGGAATCTAATCTTATACAAAACAAAACCAAGAGACGTACAATAAAATAAAAAAAAGAGAAAATAAGAAAATAAAATGGTAAAGAATCGAAACAAGGAATCTAATCTAAGACAAAAAACAAAAAACAAAAAAACAAAAAAACAAGAGACGTACAATAGCAAACTAAATAATAAAAAAGAAATAAATAAATAAAGTAAAAACGGTAAGAATATAGAAGTAATAGGGAATTTGGTAATCTAAATAATCAAAGCAACACAGAACAAAACAAGAGACATACAATAACAATAGTGAGGGGGTTGCGTTGCGTGGCTCTTCACCAAGCCACTTAGGAAACCAGAAGCCTGTGAACACATTCCCAGGTAACGCAGACTCTAATTACCACGCGGGCAGGTGAGTGGGCAGAGAGAGAGAGAGAGAGAGAGAGAGAGAGAGAGAGAGAGGGTGGCTGGCGAGTGTGATTGGGTTGGTGGTTGCCTGTGTGGGTTTGTGGGTTTATGGGTGCGTGAGTGTGGCTAGGATGGTGTGTAGGTGCGTGGGTTGGTGGTACCTGTATGGGTTGGTGGGCTGGTGTGTTTGTGGGTGCGTGAGTGTGGCTGTGTTGCTGGGTGTGTGAGTGTGGCTGTGATAGTGAGTGAGTATGTGTGGCTGGGTTAGTGAGTGAGTGTGTGGGGCTGGATTGGTGGCTTGGTGGGTGTCTGTGTTGGTGGGTGAGTGGGTGGCGTGGGTTGGTTGGGTGCATGAATGAGGCTGTCTTGGTAGTCTGATGGGTTAGTATATGAGTGTTTCGTGTAAATCCAAAAGAAGAGACTGCAAAAATCTGGGTTCATGCTCTCGTCATGTTTATCTTCCTCCCCCAATTGGTGTAATATGTTTTTGTCTAATGGTAGGTGAGTAGATAAGTGAGTAGGTGGTGAGTGAGTGCCTGAGTTCCAAAATACTGAGGAAAGACTGCAAGAATTAACTTCATACTTTACTTTCACGTTTATCCTCGTTTTCTATCGGCTTCTTGTGTTTGTGTTTTGTGTTTGTGTCCATGGGTAAATGAATGAATAAGTGGGTAAGTGTGAGTAAGTGTAGAGGAAAGACTGCAAGATTTGACTTTATATTTTCTTTATACATTTACCCTCCTTTTTTATTTGCTATTTTTTATTTTTTATTTTTTTTATCCATCTTGTGTTTGTGTTCATTGGTAAGTGAGTAGGTAAGTGGCCAGGTCATGAGTAAGTGCCTGACTTCCAAAATGCTGAGGAAAAACTGCAAAATTTGACTTTATTATACTTTTTTCACTTTTACCTTTTTTTTACCTATTGGCATCTTGTGTTTGTGTCCATGGGCAGGTATGCAGGCAGCTGGGTAAGTAGATATTGAGTGTTAGTTCCAAAATACTGAGGAAAAACTGCAAAATCTGACTTTATTTTACTTTCTTTTCACTTTTACCCTTCTTACCTATTGGCGTTTTGTCTTTGTGTTCATAGGTAAGTGGGTAAGTAGGTGTTGAGTGTCTGGGTTTCAATATAACGCCGAGGAAAGACTGCATGATGTGACTCTATGCTTTCCTCACATTTGCCTTCCCTCTCTGGTGGCGTCGTGTCGTGTTTATGTGCACGTGTTTATAATTTGGTTAAAGTGAGGCAAAAAGAGACATCAGAAGTTTATTTTTTGAAGCAATTAGCTCAGTTTTGCAGTCTGGTGCACGCGAGGCCGCTGATTCTGTCTGTGTGATGCTCCGGGTAACTTAGGGAGGAGGAAACATCTTCTTGATTACCTTTCGTGTTTTCTCTCTGCTCTTATTAACTCATTTACGTTTTCTTTTTGGAGCAATTTTCAAGGCGGACTTCGATAAAACTTTACATTTTTTTTTTTTTTTACTGATTATGAAATGAATATAAGTGTAGTTCTCCTTTCGTTAGGTTAGTGAGTTATTCATGAAAGTCTTGCTATTGCTTCTGTTTTAACGTGTTGGTTGCCTGATTTTCTTTTTTAGGTAGAATTTTGTCCTCAGGCTAACTTGTCATCCCTTACCCTCTCCAACACACACACACACACACACACACACACACACACACACACACACACACACACACACACACACACACACACACACACACACACACACACACACACACACACACACACACACACACACACTCTCTCTCTCTCTCTCTCTCTCTCTCTCTCTCTCTCTCTCTCTCTCTCTCTCTCTCTCTCTCTCTCTCTCTCTCTCTCTCTCTCTCTCTCTCTCTCTCTCTAATACAAGACGAGATTCTGTATTCACTTAAGCAGAGAGAGAGAGAGAGAGAGATTAAACAGAACTTGAAGAGAAAGGAAGTAAACCGGTAGAGAGCAAAGGAAGCGCAGGAGGAGGTGGAGAAGGAGGAGGAAGAAGGAAGAAGAAGAAGAAGAAGAAGAGGAGGAGGAAGAGTAGGAGGCGTTGGGGTGATGGGGGTGGGGGGGACTGCAGTTGAAGGTCATTAGGGTTAATCCTGAGGCGTGGCGGCGTGGAGGGGCGCGCTAGACACAGACTAATTACCGCGCCTCCTAATGGTTCTTTTGGTCTGTAATGACGCGAACCGAGGCAGGAATCTCCATTTGTAATTAGGCAGCTCTACTTTATTGAGCTTTTGATCCCTTGCCATTGTTTTTCCTGTTATAGATGGATTTTTCTCTTTTTCCTGTGATGTGAGCTGGAAATCTTCGTTTTTTTTTTGTCCTCTTTCCTGTGTTGTGGGTTGAAATTGTCGTTTTTTTTCCCTTTTTTCTGTGTTTTTTGTCTTTTTTTCTGTTTTGCTGTTTAAATCTTCGTTTTTTCCCTTTTTTCCTGTGTTTTGAGGTTTAGATAGTTTTTTTTCTATTTTTTGTGTGTTGTGGGATTTAAATGTTTTTCTTTTTCGGTTTTTTATGTCTAAATCTTCGTTTTTTCCTTTCTTCCTGTGCTTTGGTGTTTAAATCTTCTTTTCTTTCTCATTTTTTGTGTTTTGGTGTTTTGATCTTCGTTTTTTCTCTTTTTTTGTGTATTGGTGTTTAAATCTTTTCTTCTTTTATTTGTTTCCATTATACATAATTTATTCATTTACTATTTTATTTATTTTCCATGCCATTGTTTTCCTGTTATGGATGATTTTTTCTCCTTTTTTCTGTGTTGTATATTTTAAATCTTTGTTCTTCCCTCTTTTTTTTTTGTTTTCTATCTAGTACACATATTCTTTCTTTTTCGTTATTTTCCGACTAATATTTGCAGTTTACACATTTATTGGTTTATTTCCTTTTGTATTACACCATGTACCACTTTTGTATTCTCGTTCAAAATACAACTGCATAATTCTCTCGTATAATGTGCTGCTCTTAATCAATACAGTTCACTTTCTTAGACTTTCCTTTACAATTTACACATTTAAAGGATTCTCGCCGTTTGAATTTTCCTTAAACCTTCACAATATCAAATTTATAAACATGATGGAGAGCAGTGGTGGAGTGGTGGTGGAGATAAGAATTCACGGGAAGAAAGGCTGCTTGATCATAAATACCAAGGAATGCAAGATAAAGCAGAGAAACACTAGCGATGGCAAAGTTAAGGGAGACAATGTAAGACTGGCGGGCGTTGTGTGTGAGTGTGCCTGGCCTGATTACGACGTTATATTTTGGACAGAGGAGATTTTACGATTGTATATATTTGTGTAATTGACTAAGAGAGTTACGCCAAACCGTTTGAGAATACTGGCTCTTACCTAAACACTCTTAGTTCCGTATTCAGAAACGCTTTGCTCTCCTATACGACTGTTTTCCAAGGCCGCAGAAATTATTAGCGGGGTTTTCAAAAGTGTTTCCCCTGTTAATAATGTAGAAATCTTGTCAATATACCAAACCGTTTGAGAATACTGGCCATTAGCTGAACACTTCTAGTTCCGTATTCAAAAACGCTTTGCTCTTCCACCACAACTGTTTTCCAAGGCCACAGAGATGATTTGCGGGGTTTTCAAGACTATTTCTCCTGTTAATAATGTAGAAATCTTGTTAATGTACTAAATCGTTTGAGAATACTGGCCATTAACTAAACACTCTTAGGTCTGTATTAAAAAAAAAACACTTTGCTTTCTCACCACGACTATTTTACAAGGCCACAGGGATGATTAGCCGAGTTTTCAAGAGTGTTTCTCCAGTTAATAATGAAGAAATCTTGTCACTCTGCCTCTAGAATCGTAAAACACCTTAAAAACTCGTAACTTTTAATGAAACTTTTATAAATAATGAAGGTGAAGCACAGAAGTGTTTGAAAATACGAGCCTTAATCATCTCAGTAGTATTTCCTCATCATCACCCAAGAAAAAAATGACATAAAAACCAATAATCTGATTAATGACATGGAAATATGAGCTGTGAATCCGTGAAAGTGGGAGAGAGAAGCGAGGAGGAGGGGATGGAGTGAGGCAGGGTGAAGATGGGTAGAAGATGAGGAAATTGTAGAATGGATGGATAGATGGATGAAGGAAGAATTAAGGAGGAGGATAGAGAGTGATTAAAACGAGGAAAATGAATGGATAGATTGAGGAGAAAGTTGGATGGATGGACGGATGGATGAGCGGATGAGGAAATTGTAATGTAAATGGATAGATAGATGAGTGGAGTAATAAGTAAGGAGGAAGCTGGAGAGTGGTTGAAGGGAGGAGAATGAATGGATAGATAGAAGAGAAAGCTGGAAAATGAATTGATTAGTATATGGGTAGAGGATGAAGAAATTGTACTGTGGATGGATAGAAGGATAGAGGAAGATAAAAAGAGGAAGCTGGAGAGTGGTTGAAATGTGGAGAATGGATGGATAGATAGAGGAGAAAGGGGGATAGTGAATGGATGAGCGGATGAGTAGAGAATGAGGAGTAGAGCAAATGGATAGATGGATACAAAAAATGAAGTTATGAAAAAGCTAACGAGAAGAATGAACGGATGAATAGAGAAGGAGAAAGTTGGATAGTGGATGGAGGGAGGCGTGGGTTAACTTGTCGTCGTATTGGCGGAGACTCAAGGGCGGTGATGCATGACACTGGCCTTTCTTTGTGAGGTGTGACCCTTTTGACTATTTTATGTGTTCGGATCTTTTTGGTGGAGGGTCATGAATCACCTCCCCTGTCACCACCTGCTCTCCTGAAGAAACCTCCTCGTGTGGCTTGTTTTTGTCACGGAATTAACGACTGGAGGAAACCATTTTGATTTTAACCCTCCGATTGTTACAAGGTAGGGGACCAAAGAAATAAGGAAAACTGTTTTGATTATAACTTTTGGACTGGTATAGAGAATCAGGTATACAAAGTAGGAGACGAGAGGAATATTATGGATTATATAAGACTAAATTCTAAACTTCTTCTTCTTATGGAGAGAAGCGAGGAGGCAAAGGAAGAGCGAAGCGGAGGACGGACTGTCTAACGGGAGACGTGCGAGCAAAACAAGTATAGGAGAGCGATGTGTACGGCTGAGCTTAGTGAGGAAAAGCTGTGCAAAATATTGACCTATAAACACGTGGGGACCTAACTTAACCTAACCTAACCTAACCAAATCCACTACATTCCAAAGGCTCTACAACAGTGATTTCCAAACTTTTTCTGAGCGAGATAGAGTACCAGTGTGAGGTGTGGTGCAGTGGTGCTGTGGTTGGTTTTAAATATAATTTGAAGGAAAATTATTGAAAGGGAAAGGTTTGGGTGAGTACTTCAAACATATTGGCCTTTAGTTTGATATTATTTGTTGATGTATTGCAGTAAGAAGTCTTGTATTAGCATTGAACAGGTGGTGGAGCTAGAGAAAATAAAGAGAAAATAAAGTCTACTAAAGCTGATAATTGATCCAAAATTATATATATAAAAAAGAAAGAAACTACCAGCAATTCGAGTATTGTATTTATGAACGATACATAAAAATCAGCATGCAAATCGTGAAATCAAAGACAGAAAAAAATTGACAGAGAAAATTACTTCACAAATTGACAACGCAACAAATGATTTCCGTGGTCGTGTAATTCTGTAACTAGCTCCATCATTTAGCGAATTTGTACAATATATATCGTTGTTCGTAATCTCATATTTTCTGCATGATATTCTTGTCTCCTTTGCCTGGGAGAAATAATAGGAAACTCTGAGCTGGACGAGCAAACACATAGAGCTTGAGGCAACGAATAAGTTGTGTAACTTTAAACTTTAGTGACGCAGGAGCCGGCGCTGAGGGAAGGGGAGGATGGGACGGAAGGAGGAGGGGGAGAGAAGGAGAAAGGGTACAGCAAAGGAGGGGAAGGAGAAAGGAGAGAGAGAAGAGTGGTATAGGAATAGAAGAGATGAAGGGAGAAGGAAGAAGGGAAGCATGGAGTGTAGGAGAGAGGACGGAAAGGAGAGAGTGGTACGGGAAAAGGGGAGGAAGGATAGAGAAAAGAAGAAAGTAAGAGAGAGATGGAGGATAAGTGGAAAATCCTTAAAGGGGAAATGAGGAAGAAAAAGTCAAATGAGACGACAGAAGGATAGAGGAAGAGAGAGAGAGACTGAAGTGAGAATTGGAAGAGTAAAACATCGAAAGGAAGAAGAGAAGAAAGAAGAGGAAGGGATAGCGGAGGAAGAGGAAAACAATGAAAACAACGTAAATTTTCATTCTGTTAACCCCTTCAATAACATGACATTCATTCTACTTAATATGTGGTGATTTTTTATACAGGTTCAAAAATTCATGTGGGGGATTAGAATAGTAAAAACTGTGGCCATTAATCTTCTGACCTTCACAGATCCTTCCTAATGTCAATAAAATGGTCTAATAGCACACAAATCTCAAGGTAAAAATATATCCCAGTACTGAAGGGGGTTAATATCTTGATGAGTGTCTATGGTGAGTTTTTTTTTTATGCAGGAGGGAAACCAGCTATGGGCAACAAAATATTAAAAAAAAGGCCCACTTGAAATGCTGGTTCCCTTAAAAGAATAGTAAGGAATTAGCCAAAATTAACAAAAGTCTTGAAATGTCGTGAGTCTTGGTTAGTTCTGTGTATTGAACCTCGTGAAACAAATAATCAACCCGTATATCTGTATTAAAAGAAATGATTTAGTGGAGATAAAGAAACAATACCCTTTAGATAGCTGCCAATAATTCAGACTTGCTAAATGAACGAAAAATCCTCTTATGGAGCTGAGCCTTGACCTTTTAAACACTGCAGCCTCACAAACAAACCCGGGAAAAGTGCGCACCGTGTTTTTGTTTTCCGTGACGTGTTGTGTTTTCTGTAATGATAAATAGTGTTGACAAATAGTTTTTGGTTGGCCAGTCGCTGCGTGAGGCGTGCAAAGGTCAAGGTCATGCGGTCAAGCTCAGGTGCGTTTTGGAACTCCGTAAAATGTAACACTGTACTTTTGTAACCTATGTACTTTCTGCTCCTATTACAACAACAACAATAACAACAACAACAACAACAACAACAACAACAACAACAACAACAACAACAACAACAACTACTACTACTACTACTACTACTACTACTACTACTACTACTACTACTACTACTACTACTACTACCATTTCTATAAGCACTTCTATCTATCTCCCTTTTCCTTAGTTTAAAGCAGCGAGGCGAGTCACATTTCAAGAGACATTCACACACACACACACACACACACACACACACACACACACACACACACACACACACACACACACACACACACACACACACACACACACACACACACACACACACACACACACACACACACTGAGACAAGACCAATGACCGAGTGTTCCTATCAGTGGTTCTTTAAATCCCTGAGTCTGAGGTGCCCACTTGATAATATTCTATAGGTTAATGAATATAATAGAGAGTGAGACTACGAGAAGGAAGAGAGAGATGAAATTACAAGACTAGCTCAGTGATTAGTATGAGAAGTGATATGCTAAACTGATGCTTGAGAATTTTCGTTATTGTTTTCGTGCTATGTTTATTATCTCTACTATTGTTTGATTTGTTTATTTATCTTATGTATTTTCATTTGCAGGTATGTTGGGATTGAAGGAGAGAGGGAGGATGTCAGCTGTATCGAGGTATTTAAGTGAGATATTTGATGTTTATGTTGTTTTCAGGGCAAGCTTCCAAAATCTAAAAGGGATGCACGGTACTGCACACTCACTGGACATTTGGAGGTCGTTTCTTTCCCTCGTGCATTTTGTAAGGGTTAGTGAGTGAGGGATGGTTAAGATTTGCTATATAGGGAAAGCCAGTCTTTTCTAAACCATATAGGCTTTTCACGGGAATTTAAAGGCTAAAGGAGGCATCCTATTAGAAAGCCCAGCCTTTAGTAAACCGCTACCCCGAGTAAGAAAGCCCTACCTACACTCGGACCGTGGCCAGGATTCGAACCCGTGCACTTGAAGACCCCTAAGGACCCCAAAAGTGTGCGTGGCTCCACTGAGCGTTTATTTCTTTGTTCAGTATTCCGAGGAGGAGATGAAAGGAAAGTAAGTGTATATTTTTTCTATCATCAATGAACGCTAATTCTGTTTGTTTAATTCCATTCTAATTAGTCCTTTCTCTAAATTCGCATAAAGATAAATGTGATACGTCCAGTGGTTTTCCCAGCGGCTAATTCATTATGTCCTGTAGCTGCTCCACGATCCAATACTGAATTTTTGTAGCAGCTTTCTCCTACACGCTGAAATAAACCAATTACTATGAAGTTTTAGTGGAAGAAGCGTGTATACAATTGTTAATCAGTTAATGGAGTGGTAATTAATGTACTTCGTTGCCTTTTCTCGTTTCCTTTTGAGTTTAATTGCCAAGACGTTGAGAAAATATGGACTTGTCTACAGTTACTTGTTTTTTTTTAGTCTGTTTCCAAGACAGCGTGTTCTCCTTCCTGGACGTGTTTACTTGTTCTCAGTCTGCGGTGACAGATAATGCTGCTGCTGCTGATGCTAGTGATGGTGCTGAGGAGAAGAGGGAGGAATATGAGGAGGAGGAGGAGGAGGAGGAGGAGGAGGAGGAGGAGGAGGAGGAAGAGAAGAGGAGGAAAATGGAAGGATGATGAGAAGCAAGAGGATGGAGATGATGGCAGTAACAATAATAATGATAATAATAATAGTAGTAGCAATAGTAATGGTAAAACAATGCAAAGTGAAAGAAGTAACTTTAATGCACACAAAGAGCATATTTCCCCCAAAGCGTCAACAATAATGGACGTAAAACCCTTTGTTCGCATATTGAAGTTTAGAACAATATTGTGTGTGTGTGTATGTGTGTGTGTGTGTGTGTGTGTGTGTGTGTGTGTGTGTGTGTGTGTGTGTGTGTGTGTGGCTTTGTTTGAGTTAATCCTTTCCGAAGGTATCAATCTGTTACATAGATAGATAAACTGATAGATAAGCAGACAGACAAAGAGACAGACAGATAGATAAACACATGGAGAGACAAATAGTTAGATGAATAGATAGATAGATAAAATTGTCAAGGCTTCGACATATTGAAGTGTGGAAAATGTGAAGAGAAATTAGCTGTGCTGTGTCTAGTGTGTGTGTGTGTGTGTGTGTGTGTGTGTGTGTGTGTGTGTGTGTGTGTGTGTGTGTGTAACTTTTAGTGTGTGGGAAGGTGTTGCCGTTATTAGAGATATGTGGTAGGACGAGAAAGAGCTCTCTCACACACACACACACACACACACACACACACACACACACACACACACACACACACACACACACCTACAGCCCTACAGTCATATATAGAGAGCAAGCAGCCTCCCAGCACCGCAGCGCCACAAGCCGAGTATTAGCAGCTGCACGCCTTAATGACGCCGCCAGATTACATCCCTAACTCAGACCGGAACCACCTCCTCACCACACACCCAAATACTCCACCTTCTGCGCCTCCTGCGAGTGAGTCAGTGGGCAATTCGAGGAAGAATTTCACGCCTCAAAAGATCAAGGCAGTTACTTTTTTGGTGTAAGTTTTCATTCGCTCCTCTTGATGCAGAAGTAGCGGAGGAGTCTTGGTGTGTGTGCTGGATGCTGTGTCTTGTCTCCCTCCCTTGCAAGTCTTTGATCCTCCCAATGGCTGTTACATCAGTGACGTGTGAATCAGAGGCAATCTTTCCTGGAACACGAGATTTCTGAAGGATATATTTGGGAATTAAATATAGATGATGCTACATAAAGGTTCATAAAGGAGTCAGAGTAAATTATTAAATCACATTAAGTTTATCCAGGATCTAACACAAGTTTCTGCAAATACAGGTAGAGGCGAAAGTACAAGTTATGCTAAGTAGAAAGTTAGAAAGGGAGAGGAAAGGGGAGGTGTCTATTGGTGTAGCTAAGAGAAGGAAGACTATGTGTGTTAGGAAGAAGAGAAGAGAAAAGGGGAAGGGTAAGGGAACAGTGAGTATGGTCGGGTAGAGATAAGAAAAAGGAAATGAATAAGGGTGAGGCATTGGGAGGAGAAAAGGGGAAGATCGGTAATGATGCGGGCTGGGAGAAAAGTACGAAAAAAAAAAAATGTCTATTGAGAGAATTATAAAGGAATTAAACTGGGAGAAGAAAGGATGTGTGAAAAGCTTGGGTTGAGAGAATGGAACATTGGAAAAAAGAAATTATGTAAAGAGGAGAGCTTGAAGAGAAAAGTAAGAAGTGACAATGGGAGGAAGAAAACGAAAGGGGGTGTATGATAGTGAATATAAGTCAAAGAGCAATTAAAATAGGAAACAATATGGAAAGAAGAAGGAATGGGAAAAATAGATAGAGACGAGAATGTTCAAAAGGGTGAAGTAATGAGCATGACAGTGTGAATGGGTGAGGAGGCTGGGTGATAGGAGAGAGGCTCGTGACGGGGGAGGTGCACAGTGGTTAAGAGTGAAAGAGGAGGAGAGAAGGGAGGGAAAGTTACAGAGGGTGAAAGGGGATGGAGAGCTGGAGGAAAGGGGAGGAATGTTGGAGGAATGGGAGGAAAGTTGGAGGGAGAGGAGAATCGTAATTTTATGGGGTGCTGACTGAGTAGAAGGTTCGAATGTTGTAATTTGGTGAGAAACAGAGGAGAGATAGAGGATTATTCTCTCTCTCTCTCTCTCTCTCTCTCTCTCTCTCTCTCTCTCTCTCTCTCTCTCTCTCTCTTTCTTCTCACCCTAACGATATACAATTCAATAGTCTACAAATCTTATCTTTTTTCATGGACTCTTTCTTTAGTATGTGTTGTTGTTCAATGGGATTATCTACATCTGCATCTTACTTGTGCTAATATTCAATTTAACCCGGAAAAAATTATGACCTCATTTCGACTATAAATGCAGAGTTAGCCAGCGCAGAAAACAGAAAGAAGGAAAAGAGCAAGTGTAAAAATAGTAATAAAAATAAATGGAGAAGGAAAAGAAGGAGTAATAAAAGAGCTTAGAGAAGGTTGAGAATTGTAAAAAAAGGAGGAGAAAGAGGAATAAATGCAGAAATTGAAGATAAATGAAAAGTTGAAGTGTAAGATAACAACGAGAATGTCTAATTAAGAGAGAGAGAGAGAGAGAGAGAGAGAGAGAGAGAGAGAGAGAGAGAGAGAGAGAGAGAGAGAGAGAGAGAGTTAAGACAATAAAAAAATACAAGAAAAGGAAGCAAAAAGTAGGAAAAAATAAAGGTGAGTAAATATTGTTAAAAACGTGGAGGAAATGTACGTAATGTTGCTTCTCAAGTGTAAACATGCAAGGAAAAAATATGTAAATAGATTATAAGGATAAAAAAAAGGGCAAGGCTAAGAGGTTGCCAGGCTTTTGTTATCTGTGCAGACTCAAAGGGGAAGAAATGGGACTCTCTCTCTCTCTCTCTCTCTCTGTTTTCGTTACATTTCTTGCTGTTTGTTTTTTAGATTGACTTTTCTTGTTTGTTACGAGTGTTTTCTCCTTTGTATTTATCAGATGCTGTATTTTTATCCCCATTTTCCGAGACTCTTCACTATTCTATTTTTCCAACCAAACCATCAGCGTCTGTGTGTGTGTGTGTGTGTGTGTGTGTGTGTGTGTGTGTGTGTGTGTGTGTGTGTGTGTGTGTGTGTTTTCGTTCAGATGCAAAAAAAGAGAGAGAGAAAAAGAAAACGTAATAGTCTTTGCCAACAAACAGAAATCCTTTACTTCAGAATTAACTTGCAAATAAAAAGTATCAATTCTATGTATTTCATTTAAGTTATTCGACGACAAATGGTTAAAAATTACGAAAAATTAAAAAAAAGAGGTTTTCAAGAGAGAGAGAGAGAGAGAGAGAGAGAGAGAGAGAGAGAGAGAGAGAGATGAAGCGGCAACAAAGAGGCTGGTTTTCAAAATAACAATGAGCAAAGAACTGTTGCTGACACACACAAGGAAGGAGGAAAAATGGCCGAAACTGTTGAAAGAGGCTGTGGCGAGGAAGAGGAAGAGGAGGAGGAGAAGGAGGAGGAAGAGGAGGAGGAGAAAGGAAAAGAAGGAAAACTAGAAAAAAACGAAGAAAAGGAAAAATATGCGAGGAGGGAAAAACAGGATGAGGGAAAGACGTATAGAAAGGTGTAGAAGAAATATTTACGAGTCAATATACCAGTCAGTAAATCAGTCAGTCAGCCAGTCAAACAGTCAGTCAGTTATTTAATCTGCCAGTTAGCTAATCAGTCAGTTATTCAGTCAGTCTGTTATGCAATCAGCCAGCCAGTCAGCCAGCTACCCATCCAGTTAGTCAAATAGTCAGTCAGCCAGTCAGTCCATAAGTTAGCCATTCAGTCAGTCAGTCAGCCAGCCAGCCAGTCAGCCATCTAACCACCACCACTAGCACTACCAATAACACCACCACTTCCACCATAAACATTACCAGCACCATCATCACCACTATAGCACCACCATCACTACCACTACTACAATCACCACCACCATTAGCAACCAGCCATAACCATTAGCAACCAGCCAACACCTCCACCACCACCATTAGTAACCAACCAACCAACACCACCACCACAAGCAACCAACCACCATCACCACCACTAGCAACCATCCACCACCACCACCACCACCACCATTAGCAGTCAGCCTGCACCACTACCACTAGCAACCATCACCACCACCACCACCAGCATCAACAACCAGCGTCTAGTTAGCGCACACACACACATCATCCTCCGCCGCTATCAAACCTCATTCGCCAGCAGTGATGGGAGATCTAGGCTGTTAACGGCGTGCATTAGGCGGCTTGCTCCTCCCCCAGGCTCCGCAGAAGGGATCACGAGGGATCACTGCCGCGCCTCCCTCTCTGGCCCAGGAGAAAGTGAATGTCCTTTGATATTAACTTCCCAGGACTGCTGCCGGGTTGAATGCATCGTGGAGGCCGCCGGTCTGGGCTAAGCGGGTATCTGGCTGGCTGGCTGGCTGAGTGGCTGGTGATAACTGTCTCCCTAAATGAACTGGTTGGTGGTCACTCCGTTACTTTGAAAACTGTGTGTGTCTAATCTACGAACTGGCTGTTGAAATGTTCTGAAGGAAAGATATACAATAACGTTGGTGAATGGATATTTAATTTAATATTGTTTCTCTTCTTCACTCGTTTTTTCGTTTTTCATCTTTGGGTTTTTCAATGTCAAAATTAGTATATCTCATTAGATTGTTTCTTCTGCTGTCTTTTGGGAATTGATAATAGATAAACGTAAAGGGTCGCTATTCATTTTTATTTCAGTATGCCTTAGATGATTTTCTTTTCAGGTTGAAAAGAGAATGGGAGGAAGAAAAAGAGTTTTGATAGATAACCATAGGGCTCGTATTTTCAAAAAACTTATCTTTTTTCACTTTTACTATTTCAAAAAGCTTTATTTAAGTCAACTCGAGTTTTCAAGGGTATTTTTACAGTGCTAGTGACAAATTGACAAGATTTCTACATTCTTAGCAGGATAAACACTCCTGAAAACCCGGCTAGTCATCTCTGTGGCCTTGGGAATAGTCGTGGTGAAAGAGCAGAACGTTTCTGAATACAGACCTAGAACCTTCACTCCTCTATCGAGCTGTAGTCAGTCATGCGTTACTCAATTCACGGATTTCTTTGCTAACATTGACTTGGAAGGAGACTCGCGAGCAATGCAGACTCACAAAGAGCTCTGTTTGAGGTGACCATCGAATAATTTTGAAAACTTATACGGTCTGGTCAGAATTTAGAAGACTAACTGGTAGTATGTGTTTGATGGATTCATGTCACACGACAACCTTAATATCCTCATTACCAGATGTTTTCCTATTCATTGTGATTACTATTTGACGATTTTATACAGCTTCAGAAACATATGTTGGGGTTAGAATAGTAAGGACTGTGGCCATTAATCTTTTGACCTCCATAGACTCTTCCTAATGCAAATAAATTCGTCTAATCATACCTCATACCTGAAAATCAAGGTTAAAAATGCGTCTCAGTATTGAAGGGGTTAATAACTCAGGGGCAAGAAAACAGAGGCCGGTTGTCTGATCAGTAAGTAATTGTGTGTGCCGTGACCGTATCTGTCTCGCCGTCAGTCCCACCGTCTGTCTGTCTGTTCATATGTCTGTATTTGTCAATGTGTCTGTCAGGAACGATGGAAAAAATCTAATAAAGCCTCGCTGGATGGAAAGAAAGATAATTAGCTGCCACACTTAGATTGGCTGGCTGACTGGCTGGCTGGGCTCTTGTGGCTTGGCTAGCTTGGTTGGCTGAGTGGCTGGCTGGGTGACTGACTGGCTATGTGACTGGTTGGCTGAGTTGGGTGGATGACTGGCTGGCTGGGTGACTGGTTGACTAGATGACTGGCTGGCTGGGTGACTGGCTAGCTGGGTGACTGACTGGATGACTGGCTGGCTGGATGACTGGCTGGCTGTGTGACTGATTGACTGAATGACTGGCTGGCTGGGTGATTGGCTGTCTGTGTGATTGTTTGGCTAGGTAACTGGCTGGCTGAGTGACTGGCTGGCTGGATGACTGACTGAATGACTCTCCAAAACCAAACAGCCATACTTTGCGGCAAATCCAGTTATGGGATGCAAAAGAGAGTAAAATTGAAGCACAGAAGCTCACAAAGTCTCCAGGTTCATTATAACAGTTCCTCTAGATACCTGAGTCCCTCCACCAGGCCCCTATGTATCTGTAGTCGCATCCCTAGCAGTCGAGGCCGCAGTGAAGCATTCGCGTGAGAGGCTTCGTCCTAATACTGCCGCCACCGCTCTGGGTCTGCGGGAGTAGTGTGCAGGACTTCAAAAGAATTTCCCTCCATCCCGCCGAGGAAAAATATGAGCCTCCCTCGTGTACAGTAAACACATGGTGCGGGTCCTCGCTCATAAAGAGATTATTTCCCATCATTTTCCTCGTGGTGCGCTGCCTAAGGAAAAAAAAAAAAAAGGGAATTCCACATTGGCGAATATTTAAAATTGAGAATATGAGAGAATATACATTTTCAGTGCCTGTTTATGTATGTAAAGGTGATTATAGTTAACCATTAATTTTCGGTTGGAGTGAAATCAAAACCCTTTTGGCTTACAACTGTCCCATACGTTGCCTTTTACATCCAGGAGAGGGACGGTCACCTGTGTGTGTGTGTGTGTGTGTGTGTGTGTGTGTGTGTGTGTGTGTGTGTGTGTGTGTGTGTGTGTGTGTGTGCTTTGCAAGTCAGGGGAAGGAAAGTTAAAAGCGAAAACTAATGAATAGAAATAGATACAATGAAAGGAGGAGGAGAGGAGGAGGAGGAGGAGGAGGAGGAAAAGGAGGAAGAGAAGTAGAATACGAATAAGAATGACAGACTAAACAGGGGGAAGACTCTTGAGGCTGAAAGAAAATTGGGTTACAAAAATACCCGGGATGAAGTAAAGGGAAGCGTTATGAAATGAAATGCTGCAAAAATACCGTGAAATGCACAGTTGATGGAGAGAGGATGAGGCGAAAGGCAATTACAGGTGGAAAAATTCAGAGAGAGGAGGGAAGGTAGGAAAACGGAGAGAAAGGGAGGAAATATCAGACGAGGGGATAAAGTGAGGGGAATCACGATGAAGGGTTAAGGATAGACAGAGAGAGAGAGAGAGAGAGAGAGAGAGAGAGAGAGAGAGAGATTTTCATTTACTCACCTTCCCCCTCTCTCTCTCTCTCTCTCTCTCTCTCTCTCTCTCTCTCTCTCTCTCTCTCTCTACCAGCAACACATAGGTGACTTTTGGCGCCGTTGAGCTCATTTGTGTCCTGTGTTGGCCCGCCACACCTCAACCGCTGAAGTTAATTATGAAATATTGATCACGGACACCGCCAGCCACCATCACTTCCCGTACACAGTCATTAGAATCACCCGTGTATATTTTTCAACGTGTTATCAGCCGCTCTCCGTTTACCATTAAAGGTGTGGATTATTATTGCTCCGGGTTTTGGTCAGAGTAATTTATCAACACGACTGTTTAATGGAATGGGAATGCTTATGAGGTGGTGATGCTCTCTCTCTCTCTCTCTCTCTCTCTCTCTCTCTCTCTCTCTCTCTCTCTCTCTCTCTCTCTCTCTCTCTCTCTCTCTCTCTCTCTCTCTCTCTCTCTCTCTCTTTCTAATGAGGATTCATAACAAAGCTATCCTATCAAATATCACTTCGTTTTAGAGGCAAACTAGTATGTTGAGATCCTCCTCCTCCTCCTCCTCCTCCTCCTCCTCCTCCTCCTCCTCCTCCTCCTCCTCCTCCTCCTCCTCCTTTTCCCCCTCTTCCTCCTCCTCTTTCTCCTCCTTCCGCTGCTTCTGTTGTTGATATTTGTGTTGATGTGCATGAAAGTATGTATATGTATGTGTTGTTATGCTGCTTTTTTTGTCATTGTCGTCGTTGTTGTTGTTAGGTGGTGGTGGTGGTGGTGGTGATGGTGGTGATGGTGGTAGTGGTGGTGGTGGTGGTGGTCAGTGGATACATTATGGACGTTAAAGAAGCAATGCGAGAGTGTGTAATTCAAGTATTGGTTTGCAGGCAGCCCTGTGTGTTTGCTGGCCAGTCGTGCACGCATATTCATTGTTACAAGGCGACTGACGTACACGATTCAACTCAGTGTTCAGTGCCTGTGATCTGCTAAGAATACACCACTTGTCTGTTAGAGGTCAAAGGACTAACCTAGCCTAAGATAACCTAAACTAATCTAACGCAACCTAACCTAACCTAACCTAACCTAACGTAACCATAACCTAACCTAACCTAACCTAACTCAACCCAACCCATTCCAACCCAATCCAACGCCTCCCAACGCAACCTAACCCAACCCAACCCAACAAAATCCAACCTCACACAGCCTAACCCAACCCAACCTAGTCTAACCTAAGAAATATGGCAAGGACAGTGGTAGGGGGTGCAACGCTTTACTTACCGATTGCCTTTTTATTTTGTCCTTTTTGTTGCCCTTGGTCGGTTCTTTCACATAAATAAACACGCCTTCAGAACTCGCCATGGCAGTCCAGTGTGTGTCTTGTGTCATGTCTCGTAGTGTTTGTTACAACAGTTTACATTACATGATTTTTTTTTTCTTCAAGAGAATTACGTGTGTGTGGAAAAACATTAAAATTTGTATAACATGTTAGGAAAGTTCACTCATGCCTTGTGTAATTTAGTTGCCTTTGATGTTAGTGTAATTTCATAATTCTAGCTCTTGTGTCGAGTTTATTCAGTGTTCAGTGTACAGAAAATGGGTATGGACAATGTGCTTATACTTAACGTTACATCTTAGTCAGAAATATTTACCACTGAATAATATTTTCTTCTGTAATTAGCCACACATAAGTCCCTCTTACTGCTAGTATATAAATGTAATTACCCGCAGAACTGTTTCCCACATAAGGCACAATTAATTAGAGGAAGCACGTTATGCAGTACAGGCCTGTCAAGGAAGATTAATCCACAAACATATTACAAAATTTTTCATGCTTCCATTCGCGTAGTTATTTTTCAATTTAGTTTTAATTAAAGCTACAAGTACAACATAATATTGTACCGCGTGTTTTGCATATAAGGGGGTCAGAGTTAGACAAAAATGTTTATATAAGTACTTGAGTTTAATTGTGGCGGCCTTTTTTTCTATAACAGTAACGAGGAGCGTGGGTAGGAGGCGTTAATAATGACCACAGTGCACAAGTTTAAAGTACTCTTACATTTCCCACAAAAGAGAACTGTTACAAGATAAAAACTAAGATAAAACTAATACCCAAGGAAAGCAGGGTAGTTGCTTCAAAACGCCGGGAAGAAGCAACAAAGCGTGTATTAATTCCTTCAAGTTTGCGCATATTTTCACTCTTGAGTCGTATAATAATTAGGGAGCCGTGAAACGCAGACTCCTTAGCGTGCAAGTGTCTGTGAGATGCAGCGTTGAATTCTTGCGTTAGCGTTGTGAGCGTTTGAAGCGGAAGTCACTCACGTCTTGAGGAGGTTTAGCGCGCCCAGATGAGGAAGGAAGACTTGGCTAGGACCAGAGGAAGCCAGCCTGTGTGTGTGTGTGTGTGTGTGTGTGTGTGTGTGTGTGTGTGTGTGTGTGTGTGTGTGTGTGTGTGTGTGTGTGTGCGTAGAGATGTTGGGATTATAATACAACGAATGCTCCTGATGCTCCGTGTAAACAGCATTAGTGATTGCGTGACGTAACTTGCGAGCGGTATTGAATTAGTACATTTGGAGAGAGAGAGAGAGAGAGAGAGAGAGAGAGAGAGAGAGAGAGAGAGAGAGAGAGAGAGAGAGAGAGATTAACGTAAACAATAAAACATACAGATGGACAGAATTAATCGACACTTGGGAAACAGGAGTGAGACAGGACACACACACACACACACACACACACACACACACACACACACACACACACACACACACACACACACACACACACACACACACACACACACACACACACACACACACACACACACACACACACACACACACACACACACAGAGGACCGGGGTTCGATTCCCCGGCCGGGTGGAGATATTTGGGTGTGTCTCCTTTCACGTGTAGCCCCTGTTCACCTAGCAGTGAGTAGGTACGGGATGTAAATCGAGGAGTTGTGACCTTGTTGTCCCGGTGTGTGGTGTGTGCCTGGTCTCAGGTCTATCCCAAGATCGGAAATAATGAGCTCTGAGCTCGTTCCGTAGGGTAACGTCTGGCTGTCTCCTCAGAGATTGCAGCAGATCAAACAGTGAAACACACACGCCCGGTAGCTCAGTGGTTAGAGCGCTGGCCTCACAAGCCAGAGGACCGGGGTTCGTTTCCCCGGCCGGGTGGAGATATTTAGGTGTGTCTGCTTTCACGTGTAGCCCCTGTTCACCTAGCAGTGAGTAGGTACGGGATGTAAATCGAGGAGTTGTGACCTTGTTGTCCCGGTGTGTGGTGTGTGCCTGGTCTCAGACCTATCCGAAGATCGGAAATAATGAGCTCTGAGCTCGTTCCGTAGGGTAACGTCTGGCTGTCTCGTCAGAGACTGCAGCAGATCAATCAAACAAACACACACACACACACACACACACACACACACACACACACACACACCAACACGCCCAACACAACACAAGCACATCAACCCAACACAGAGCCGACAGATACATAAACAAACAATGAGACAGTCACCATTTAGGAAACAACACAAATAAAACAACACAAATAAACCAACACAACACAACACAAGCAGAGAATCGAAAATGAACTGTGAGACAAACATGCAATACAAAGACACCTCCTTTAGCCCTTAAATTCTCTTGAACTGCCCACGTGGTATTAAAAAAAGGGAATAAGACGGAAGACACGTTACAACACAACACAACAGCATAGCAGAACATAACACAACACAACACAACACAACCCTGGAAAACTGAACACCACTAGCTTGAAATGAAGGAAGGTCAGACACATCCCCACATCACGTACAGAGGTAAGACGAATGACCAGAAATGACAGGGAGAGATGCAGCGTTTGGCCGAAGGTAATGGAACAAGTGAATCATGCCTTAATTAAAGACAGGAGGATACCCAGAGTGGCCTGCAGCGTTTAGGGTCCCTCCCTCACGGTGAAATAGACTAACGACCCACTGACAGCCCTCGGTTTGTACAGATTAAGCCGCCTCTCTACTGTAGATCTCGTAGGCTCACTATCCGGAACCGATAACAACTCATTCCAAGATTCCCGGACCGGCCAACTGCCTTCCGGATTCCCCAAAACGTTTCGCCAAATTGCTGGTCCTCTGCAAAATGTTTCTCTCAATTTTTGGGACGTTTTTTCTTTTTTCTTTTTCTTTTTTTTGTTTTTATATCGAGGACGTGTACATTTTCGTGCCTTGCTTGTCTCTGAATGTTGGTTATAAGAGGCAGTATTTTGTTTTGTTTATTTATTCATTCATTGCGGTGTGGTTGCTTTGGTTTGTGTGTAAGATTGAATGTTTCGTTGGTAGCTGTGGAGTTTATCATGACATCTTTGCGAAGGTTAGGGATTTTATTCTTTTTACAACGATTGGAGTTTCTGGCAACATTCCCCGATTGTTTTCCTGCTGGTTCTCTTTGTGCCTCGCTCGGTGGGAGTCGTGCAGCGCCGCCCTGGTGTCACTGGAAGGCGTTACGTTTATAGATGCATCAATAACAGTTCGCGTTCCCATATGCTCCTCTTCACATGAAACAACATTGGAATTGACGACAAATGGCAAACACGTGTTCCTAAATCGCCCATTGAGGGGAGGAATGAAGCACCGTCCATCAAACAGCAAGACGGCCGCTCTTATACCCGTACCTCCACGCCGACACCTTCTTGTAACGACCTTCCTGACACCTCTTATTGCTGCGCCGGGACACTGCTCCAGTCTGTCCTCCCTCAAGAACTTTTACACTTGTCTTGAGAATGTGAGAATCGTTGCCGGATGACTTCATTGTATTGTTAGTATGAAGAAATGTATGAATTTGTATTACTCTTGCTGGTCAGGACAGGAATAACTTTTTTTAACCTGTCTTGAGAATGTGAGAATTGTTGCGGGACTGACTTTATTGTATTGTTTGTGTGAAGAAACGTATGAATTTGTATTACTCTGGTTGGTCAAGACAGGAGCAACTTTTAATCTTGAGAATGTGAGAAGTGTTGAGGTTTATTGTATTGTTAGTGTAAGGCTGTGTGCAATTCTTTTATGAGTTTATTTGCTCTTTCACGAAGGAATCTTGTGTATCCTTTCCTAAGATGAGTATAAATAAAGTGTGTTTGTTGTTACAGCATCACTTTTAGTGTAAAGAAATATATGACTCTGTTATTTCATGTTTTCTTTATTTATCGTCAAGTATTCTCAACAAGTCTTTCCAACTCGCCTGAAAGATGCGTTGCCAGGAAATCAGTGTTATTGTTCAGTTAATACAAAAGAAAGTTTCAATTTATCCCTATTTCTTGGCTAACTCTGTCGGACTTGCAAGAAAATTGGCAACGTAGTAGGCCCTTTTTATCGTTTTATGTTGCCCTTGGCCAGCTCTTCCCCCCTTGGATAGAAAGAGGTTTTATTTCCTTACCTTTGCTACATCAGGAAAGGAGTTAAATCTTCGTGACATATTGCAAACTTGTCTTAAGAATGTAGACAGTGTTATGGTAATTTTGGTATAGCATTATTTAAGGCACACGGAATAGGAACAGTATAACATGCATTTCTAAACACCATTCTCTCTCTCTCTCTCTCTCTCTCTCTCTCTCTCTCTCTCTCTCTCTCTCTCTCTCTCTCTCTCTCTCTCTCTCTCTCTCTCTCTCTCTCTCTCTCTCTCTCTCTCTCTCTCTCTCTCTCTCTCTCTCTCTCTCTCTCTCTGTTATTTTCCTCTCGTCTTTGTTTGCATCGTTTTCCTATTTCTTATTGTGTCTTTCTCTTCCTCCGATTATTATTCCTCCTCCTCCTGTTAATGTTGCTCTTCATATTCCTCCTCTTTTTCCTCCCTTTCCTTCTCTTCCTCTTACATCTCCTCTCAGCCATCTCCTCTTAATACTCTTTCTGATATCTTCTCCTCCTTCATTATATCTCCTCGTCCTCCTCCTCTCCTTTTAGTACGTTCTTCCTCCTCCTCCTCTTGTTCCTGCTCCTCCTCCTCCTCCTCCTCCTCCTCCTCCTCCTCCTCCTCCTCCTCCTCCTCCTCCTCCTCCTCCTCCTCCTCCTCCTCCTCCTTTTCCTCGTGCGTACTCTCGTCCATACATCGCGAGCAACTTTGCAAGAAGACTCCCCAACTCTCTAGAGGCTCCATAACCCTGCAGTATCCAGGCGCTGAGAGTTGTGACGGCGACGCAGAGGGAGAGGCAGAAGCGGTGGAGGTAGTAGTGGTAGTGGTGGTGGTGGTGGTGGTGGTGGTGGTGGTAGTGGTGGTGGTGGTATCGTCTCTTCCCCCTTTCGTTTCTTCTAAAAAGGGATTTAAGTTCTGCATTTCAGGTACTGGGAGTTTTACTTGTTGCTATTGCTTTTAGATGCTTTGCCTTCCTGCCGTACTCTTGTCTTTCGTGTGTGTGTGTGTGTGTGTGTTCGTCATCCACGCCAATGTATTCAAGCGAGGTCATAAATTCATGTACTTTATGTTTCACCGTACCCAGGCATTCTTTTCCTCCCGTGGCTCGAACAGGGAAGCATAAAGGATGTGCTTTGTATACCTGACAGACGTGCGAATAGTGAATCTGCTTCCTGCTTGCTCTTTGAGGCGAAAATCCTAAGTAGTGACAGATATTATTGACTGTGGTGTAGCATTGATTTACCCTCCATTCCTCACCCCGACAACCCCAGCAACCCCAGCAGTGACACTATTACCCCTCCCACTACAGAGACGCAGTAACTAAGACTCCCTTCACTGTATGGCATAAAAACACTACATTTCATTCTCTACCTTCTCTAAATCCACACAGCATCTATTTACGCTACGTGCTACAGTAACGCAAGACATTCCCATCGCAGTCTCTCCCAATTCCTCCCTACTACTGCTCCTCCTTCAGATCCTTAGAGTAAGAAGGGCGCGACATTTCTCCTCCTTTGGCCCGTGCTTTATTTTTCAAGGATCCTCACGAAATGCAAAGGCAGGGCAGTGCACCGCGAAAATCAAGGACGTGAAGGACACTAACTCGCGGGTAATTAGATAAACAACACGGTCAACGGAAAAGGTAAATGGCCCTCTGGAGGAGTTAAGACAGCAGCCGCCCCATAACCTGCCGAGTGGGCGTAAAGTTAACACCGGGAAGGGCATGGCGAGGCGGGCGGGGATCGGGGGCAGGGACAAGAGGAGGGCGGGGCTGTCTGCTAGCGCCACTGAAGAATGGAGCGGTCTGGGTGGAAATGTGAGCGGATGTGCAGACTGAGGAAGAGGTTCAGCTTGCGTGGACTAAAATAGGGAAGGAGCGAATCGCACGAGTGAGGGGAGACACAGGCGAGGGGAAAGGACAGGGGGGTGAAGGACAGGATGGTGTGTGATAGTGCAAGACGAGCAGAAAGGGACAGAAACACAGAAATAAGTGAAAATACTAGACGGGAACGAGATGAGGGAAGAACATAACAGTAGATGAGGCGGAATGGGATGTCACAACGCAGCACAAATAGAAAGGACAAGTAAAGGACAGGATGAAGTAATAAGACTGGACACAGAGGGCGTAAGGGAAGGACATAATGGGACGCGAGACAGACCAGTGTGTCATGTGGCAAGAAAGGCAAGTAAAGGACGGAAAGAAGTGAAGAAAGGCAGGAAATGGCCGGGATGAGCAGTGAGAGGCGAGGTGGTGTGTGGCGGGAGCAAGTGTGTGTGGCGTGTAGGGTCTTGGCGGGACGGGGCGGGGCTGGCTGGGTAAGAGAAGGTTGCAGAGAAGTGGAGGAACGAAAGGTTGTTTTTAAAGTTAGAAGCGTCAGTAAGAAAGCTTTTTTTTTTCCCTTAAAATAACTTAACACACGAGGAACAGAGCTTAACTAGGAACTCAAACTTGAACTTGCAAGGTAGAGAACAAACAAAATTTCAAACAAAACTTAAGAAAAAAAGTTAACAGTTAAATATATCCTTTCACTAAAATAAACCATGTGGATTTAGTAATTTTCCTAGACAGTATTTTAGACAGACAAACAGACAGACAAACAGACGAATCCAGGTGTGTGTATCAGCTGTCCGTCTTGGTGCGGGACATGGGCACAGGTGGGAGGGTGTCTTAATTAGGGGTTATGTTGCGGATGTGTCAGGCGGGAGAAGGAGGGGAGAGGGGAGGAGCTGGGGGAGGCGAGGTGAACATGGAAGTGCCTGTCTGTGGGTCGGCGGTGGCTGTTGGAGTCAGTGGAAGTTGCGACGCGCGTGCCTCCTGCCGCGGCACCGACATGGGCCCCGTGTTAGTTTGCGAGTCTCCTGTCACATACATTTTGGGGCTGTCTTGGAGGAGGGGCAGAAACAAGCGCAAGGAGAAAGACGGGGACTGGGAAGGAAAGGGAGGAGGAAGAGGCGAAGACAGAGAGAGAGAGAGAGAGAGAGAGAGAGAGAGAGAGAGAGAGAGAGAGAGAGAAGGAAAGATGAGGGAACGTTTGTGAAGCAGGTCGCTACTTCTTCCTCTTTCCTTTCCTTCCTCCTATTTCCTGCAGCCACGCCACGCCGCCTCACGCATGGAACATTCACTTTGCTGCACGACCACTACACCCTTCCATGCCTTGCACAACCACCACATCCACAACGACCACTTGGCGAGACTCTTAGGGCAGATGGATGGCAGGAGAGAATGGGAGAATAGTTGCAAGCAGCGGGAGACTGTCCAAGGCACTGGTGGTGAATTACGATGTGGAGATAGATAATTATACCATCATAAATAGACTAGCGAGCGGCAGTTAGAGGCCGAGAGTTAACTGGGTACGTATTCACCTGCTGAGATTCGTTGGCGTAAAGTAACATTTCCTCTAAGTTACTGGAGCTCTTTTCGCTAGCCTCCATGTACGCCGCGACTTACGTGCAGGCGTGGAGGCGTGTCGTGCCAGACCCTGCTCCGCCCGCCCAACCTTCAAGCACGGAGAAGCCGCACGCCAGGACCTGTTTACTCGCACCGCCTCGTATGATCAGTCTTATTAATGTTTCCCGGGTTCCCGCCGCCCTCTGCCGACGTCTGTCCCTTTCCTGCTTTGCCAACTATGTCCCCCGTGCACGCAGGAAGACTTTGTAATTTTGATCATCCTCGCTGCCTCGTCCGCCCTTCCCTGCCGCGCGG
The DNA here is from genome assembly GCF_017591435.1 of Portunus trituberculatus. NCBI lineage: Eukaryota > Metazoa > Arthropoda > Malacostraca > Decapoda > Portunidae > Portunus > Portunus trituberculatus. The sequence goes on from NC_059273.1 coordinate 7,559,120, forward strand.
TATTAATGCAGCGACTCTGTAATTAACATCCGTCATGTTGTGTGCTTATGTAGGATGAGGAAAAGTTTTGGTTCCATGTGGCTGTGAAGGTTTTCCCATTAGGTGAGCTTGAAATGTCGTTGTTCTGGGGAGTTCTAACGCTAACAAGATTATTGGAAGGAGTATTCATTCATTTGACTTTTGAATTTGAGGAAATATATCAAGGTTTTTGTTTCAGAATGAAGGTAAAGATTTTTCGTGTTCTATTTTCCGAATTTTTGTAGAAGCTTCCATGAATTCAATGTCAGCAATATTAATAAAAAAATGTTCATTTGCTGTTTTATTTCAGCAAAAATATTTATCAAAGTATTTTGTTGAAGAGTATAGGTAAAAATATTCTTTTACAAACTTCAATGTTAACGAAATTAATGGAAAGAAATATCTGTTCGCCGAATGTGCTTGAACATAAAGGCATATTTTTATCATTTCGAGAACACAGGAAAGACAGTTTGTATATAGTATATTTACTGAAACCCTGCGCAAAACACGAGATAAAATACAGTAAAAGAGAATCACCATCCAATCCAATAGAGCCAAATGTATCAAAGCAAACCCTTATATAGAGAGAGTCACTCGCTAACAAGATATTAGACGGAGACAAACAGACGCAGCATCAGGAAGTCCTCAGGCAATGGAACCCTTCAAAGTGCAGGAGTCTCCGAGGCACAGGTATTGTCGCAGCAACTGTGTTTACCGGCGGGGGATCAAAGCACCCAATGAATACTGTCCGGAGATAATCGTAAAAGGGATCAGTCACGTGAAGCTGCGCAGATAAACCTTCCTTGAGCCTCCTCCGCCACGCCACGCCACGCCACGACCTTCGGTTTTTTCCTGCGGGAGAGTCGCACGTTTAATGAACCATGGAGGGGAAAGAAGAAAAAATGTGCGATGTACGTCATGGTGAAAAGAATAAATAGGAGAAAAGATAAAAAAAAGATAAAAAAGATAAAGAATGACTATTCGATATCCAGGTTTCTCTCTCTCTCTCTCTCTCTCTCTCTCTCTCTCTCTCTCTCTCTCTCTCTCTCTCTCTCTCTCTCTCTCTCTCTCTCTCTCTCTCTCTCTCTCTCTCTCTCTCTCTCTCTCTCTCTCTTTTTCTTGCACTTTATGGAGACGAGATGTGCAAAAGTGGCAGAGAAGAGGTAGTCAAGTGTGTGTCTGTGACCTTTTCTCTCTCTCTCTCTCTCTCTCTCTCTCTCTCTCTCTCTCTCTCTCTCTCTCTCTCTCTCTCTCTCTCTCTCTCTCTCTCTCTCTCTCTCTCTCTCTCTCTCTCTCTCTCTCTCTCTCTCTCTCTCTCTCTCTCTCTCAAATAAAGATGAATGCAAACAGATACACAATAAACAGAATACATAGACGAACACAGCCAGACAGACAAACGGAGCTAGTTATGAAGACAATAATCCACTGAACCTGCATTATACGTGTTGATTAGTGCTGGGAACAGTCATGCACGAACAACAAACATGGATCGCTGTCAATACGGGTGGGAGTGATGCTTCTGTCACGTCTTTGCTGTTGAGTCGAATGAAGCACAGCGAGAGGTTTGTTTTGTTACTTGGCAGAATTATTGTCGAGACTATTGTGCTTTTAGTGAGGTAGTTTCAGTGTAGTTTAAGTTTATTCCCTTCAATTTTTTTTTTATTTCTGGCCAAGAGCAATAAAAAGTACGAAAAAGGCTTGATTGTCAGTTCCCGTAAAGGTCAATAAAGTTAGCCAAAACAGAGACGCATTTTTCACCTTGGATTAGTCTTGATTAGTTGATTAGTCTTTGTATGTATTATTAGCGGTCTATGGAGGTCAAAATATTAACCATTTCAATACTGAGACGCATTTTTACCTTAATTATTTGTGGGGTATGATATGACGATTTTACTTTCATTAGGAAGGGTCGGTGGTGGTTAAAAGATTAATGGCCAGAGTCTTTACTATTCTAGACCCAACATATTTTTCTGAAGCTGTATAGAATCGCTAAAGAGTAACCGGAATGAATATGGAAACGCGTCTGTTGAATTGGTAGTGTATTGAGTTATTTTTTGTGTGGTGCTATATGAAAGATGAAAAAATATGAACTTACATAGACTTAATTTTTTTCTTGAGATATTTTGTTCTCTATTTTTCCTTCTTCTTTTCCTGCCTTACGTCCAGTATTGACTTCAAGTTTAGGATGAAGCAATGTAGTGAGACGTTTAATGTGCGTTTTTTTTTTTTTTTACATGAAAATAACCTCCACTTACATAATTTTGACAGTTTCATCGACTTATATCATGAATTACAAATAGAACATGCATTTCCTCCCTTATACTTTTGTCTTTTAAAATTTACACTCCTTGACACGTAAAAAATATACATACATAGATACTCCCATTACATACAGCAGCCAGCACCTCACACATCCCCACAGTCACTCCCACCACCTCGCATTGTCATTCTTCTGCCACCTCTCTCTTATAATGAAGCGAGAGTGTGTTTGCATATTGCCAGCACTCAGCAATACCAAGCTGGATATATTCAAGGCTACAGTTTAGTTTCCCCTTTACCCTTGCCATTAAAGAGGTGAAGTCAGTGAGAGAGAGGAGAGAGGCGATCAGATAGGCAGACAGACAGACAGACAGACAGACAGACGGACAGATAGACAGACAGCACAGGTGACAGGTAGGATCGGTTATTAAATTATCCTTTGATCTCAGTGGATTTTGTTTGTCATTTTGAGTCAAGTTGGATCCTTGTGTGTCACTTTCCGTTTTCTGTGTGCATTTTCTCTCTCTCTCTCTCTCTCTCTCTCTCTCTCTCTCTCTCTCTCTCTCTCTCTCTCTCTCTTCGTGTGTGTGTGTGTGTGTGTGTGTGTGTGTGTGTGTGTGTGTGTGTGTGTGTGTGTGTGTGTGTGTGTGTGTGTGTGTGTGTGTGTGTATGTGTTCGACCGCCCCTCCACCTGCCATCCTCCCTCCTTGCACGTTTGCCTGGCTCTGTTGTCTGTCTGTCTGTCTGTCTGCCCATCTGTCTGTCTTGCTATCTACGTGTACCTGTCTTCCTCCACACGCCGCATGTCTGTCTGTCTGTCTGTCTATCCGTCCTTTCCCTCTGTCTGTTTACGTCTTACTCTTTCAGTCTTGTTTCACTTCTTTCTTCTGTTCATTCTCTCTCTCTCTCTCTCTCTCTCTCTCTCTCTCTCTCTCTCTCTCTCTCTCTCTCTCTCTCTCTCTCTCTCTCTCTCTCTCTCTCTCTCTCTCTCTCTCTCTCTCTCTCTCTCTCTATTTCAAACTTTCGCTCCTAATCGAATCCGGACGCCCGTGTGTGTGTGTGTATGGGAGAGTTCGGTCCGCCGTCATTATTTGCAGAGGGGTTCGGTTAACGCGATATTTCCGGTTAATCGAACTTAATGCGAGGCCGAGTGATTCACCCTCAAGCGTATTAATTTCACGGTGGTACGAAGAGAGAGAGAGAGAGAGAGAGAGAGAGAGAGAGAGAGAGAGAGAGAGAGAGAGAGAGAGAGAGAGAGAGGGCGATGGAGAGAGATGATCAGTCCTTTATTTCTCCAGTTTTAAAGCCATTTCATCATTAGTATTTCTTTATGTAGCCCGTGGTGTTTGTGTAGTCTTGATTATTACTGTTGTTGTTGTTGTTGTTGTTATATCTGTCACACCACCACCTGACTGCCCTCCAACATTTCGCATCTTGGCCGGCATACAAAAACACTTCACTCCCTCACCGCGACTGTTTTCAAAGGCCACAGAAATGATTAGCACGGTTTTCACATGTGTATTTCTTGTTGATGATATAGATTTTTTGTTAATCTGTCACTTAAACAGTACAAACACATACAAAAACACTTCACTCCCTCACCGCGACTGTTTTTAAAGGCCACAGAGATGGTTAGCACGGTTTTCATATGTGTTTCTCTTTTTGATAATATAGAATCTTTGTTAATCTGTTACTTAAACTGTACAAACACCTTTAAAAACCATCGCAGCATCATCTGGAGCCTCTTGAAATAATGGAGGTAAGGCATAAGAGTGTTTTAGAACTCGGGCTGTCCCTCACCCACTCGCACCTTGTCTGACGTCACCTTACCTTTCATTTCCTCGCACTCCCTCGCTTACGTCGCCGCGGGCCATGAGGAAGAGTCCAGTCTTATGAACCGAGTTGGGAAGTTGAGAGCCGTGGTCTTTCAGCTTCTCGATGACCTAACTTATGACTCTGAATATGACGAAACTTGCCAGGAGGTTGTAATAAAGGAAGCTTCCTCCTCGCTACGGAGAGGGAAATGGAGCGCGTAGGTAGCGAGGCAGAGAGAATTCGGATGAAATATGGCGAATGCACGTGCAGAAGAGTGGATGAACAGATGAAATTGAATGCATCTTTGGACAGTATTCTCAGACGTATCAATGGCTCATCTCGACTATATTGAAAGGGTTATAATGGAAATAATTAGAGTTTTCATGTTGTTTTCAAGACTCTAATCACTTCTCACATTTTTTTTTCATCATTAACGAGAAAAAAATTACTCATGAGGAATTGAAACCTGCCTAAGTAACTTTGTATTCATTGAAAACAGGCTGGAAGGGGGAACAAAGATGAAGAGGTTGTAGTAGAAATAATTGGAGTTTTCATGCAATTTCCAAGACTAATGATTTCACGTATTTTTTTCATCATTAACGGAAAAAAATTACTTATGAGAAATTGGGAACCTGACTAAGCAACTCCGTGTCCTTTGAAAACAGACCAGAAGGGGGGAACAAAGATGCTAAGAACCCGAACCTTTACACCAGCAGAAAATAGGGCAGTAATTAGCGTGGAAGTCACCAGGGGGAGCACAAAGACCCACGAATAATCAACCAGTGGAAAGGAAAATTACCCACGCCATTAATCATAACTAAACCGCCATCTCATAAACGAGCGAGGGGAGGAGAGCATCATTAAGCAAATCCTTCCCCTGGCAAGTCAAGTTCCTTCTGTAAATCCCCAAATCCCTTCTCCCGTGACTCCTTATCTCCCACTCAGAGTAACCAAGAGGCCCCGGAGACTTGTATTGTTCCCTCATATTCCCTCTGGTCCTCGTCTTGCTCCCTTACCTGCAGCGGGATTCGGGGAAGGTGGTTGAGTATCTTGCATTCCTCTTATGTCCGTACTCAGAAACGCTTTGCTCTCTCACTACTACTGTTCTCCAAGGCCACAACGATGACTAGGCGTGTTCTCAAGAGTGTTTCTTCTGTTTATAATGTATAAATTTTGTCACTCTGCTTCTAGAACCATAAAAAAAAATACTTTAAAAATTCCTTTAATTTAAATAAAGCCTTTTGAAATAGTGGAGGTGAAGCGTAGAAGTGTTTGAGAATACGAGCCTTAACCGCTTCAGTACTGGGATGTATTTTTATCTTGAGTTTGTGTGCGATTAGACCATTTTATTTACATTAGAAAAAAGTTTATGAAGATCAGAAGATTAATGACTAAAAACTTCACTATTTTAATCCCCACATAAGTTTCTAGAGCAGTATAAAACCTCTAAATAGAACCATAAAAACACTTGTTAAAACTAATCTAATTTAAATAAAGCCTTTTGGAATAGCGGAATTGAAGCGCGTAAGTATCTGAGAATATGAGTCTTAACCCCGTCAGTACTGGGATGCATTTTTTTCCATGAATTCGTGTACGATTAGACCATTTTATATACATTAGAAAGCGTTCATGAAGATCTGACGATTAATGGCTGGAATCTTCACTATTTCAATCCTCACATAAGCTTCCGAACCCGTATAAAAACCATTAGATAAAAAGCGGAACGAATATGGAAACGCATTATGGTACTTAAGGGGGTTGAGTGGGTAAAGTGATGAAGGTGGTGGAGCGTCTTGCATTGCTCTTAAGTCGTGTCATGGTCTGCAGATGAGGCACGCTGAGGGGCTGATTGTGCATGTCTCAGGTGTGGCTGACTGCGTGCCTCACATTCCTGCTGTTAATTGCATACCTCTTGTCGTCCGGGGCTAAGATCGGTCCCTGGTGTATCTCCCCCTAGGTGGCGTCACGGTGTTCTCGGAAAGGTGGTATAGGTGAGAGAGAGAGAGAGAGAGAGAGAGAGAGAGAGAGAGAGAGAGAGAGAGAGTGAGAGTGAAATTTTTAAAAACCTCTGTGATGAGAAAAATAATCGAGTAGTTTTTTCTTATTCTTTTTGACCACCGGGAAAAAAAAGTGACATTATACCCTCGTTAGGATTTTTCTTTTTTTCATCCTTCGTGATTATCAGAGGAAAAAATGTCTGATGATTTTTTTTTTTAAGTGGCGGAAGAGGAAAAGAAAGTAAGGAGCTCTCACATCCTATCTCTCCTCTTTTTTTTCTTCTTTTCTCTCCTTTTATCTTTCTCTCAACTACTCCTTCTCAACCTCCTTCCTCCATAATTTATTTTCCTTAGTTTTACTTTTCTTTCTTTCACTCTTCCCTCCTTCCATCTTTTGTCTTCCTCCTCTTATTCCTTCCTTCCTTCCTTCTCTTCTCCCTCTCGTTTTCTATCCTCTCAAATTTTCTCCTCATTATCTCCTCAGTTACATATTTTTTTCCCTTTTCTTCGCCTCCTTGTCATTTTCTTGAGTGATGAGAAACAGACAGGTTATTTAGAGAGAGAGAGAGAGAGAGAGAGAGAGAGAGAGAGAGAGAGAGAGAGAGAGAGAGAGAGAGAGAGAGAGAGAGAGAGAGAGAGAGAGAGAGAGAGAGAGAGAGAGAGGGAAAAGAGATGTATCTACCCCATATAGTTTCTCAAGAGGTTGTATCCTTGAAGACATCTCATTCATCAAAACAAGAGAGAGAACTGAAGGAGAAATGTTATATGGGAGAAGGTAGAGATGATATTCGTGTAGCTGAGAGAGAGAGAGAGAGAGAGAGAGAGAGAGAGAGAGAGAGAGAGAGAGAGAGAGGGAGAGAGGTTCATATCTGGTATAAATAATGTTAGGCTTACAGAATTCTACTTATTTTGTTTACTGTGTTTTTCCCGGTACAATATGAGGTGTCTCGTGGTGTGTGTGACTTATTTTTTGTCTTTTAGTCCATCTGTGACCATTTTCTGTTTCTTCTCTTGCTTATATTTTGTTCCGTGTTCCATTTTTATCTTCCTGCTCGTGGTTCTTACTTACTAATCCTTTCGTCTTACTTTGTTCTTATTTTTCTCTTATTTTATCTTCGCTGTGTCTGTTTTCTGCTTCTTCTCTTGCTTATATTTTGTTCCGTGTTCCATTTTTATCTTCCTGCTCGTGTTTCTTTCTTATCAATCTTTTTATTTTGTTTTTTGGTTTTTCTTTTCTTTTTTTCATTTATCTTCATGTATATTTTTCTTACTTACTAAATTTTTTCTCTTGTTTTTCTTTTCTTTTCTTTTTTTATTTTATTTTCCTGTTCATGTTTCTTATTTATCAATTTTTTTGTCTTGTTTTGGTTCCTATTTTTCTTATATTTTCTCTTATCTTCCTGTACATTTTTCTTACTTATTAACCTTTTTGTCTTTTTGTCTTTTTTTGTCTTTTTTTTCATTAAGCTTCATGTACGTTTTTTTTTTAGTTACCAGTCTTTTTTTCTTGTTTTGGTCCTAATTTTTCTTTTTCTTTTATCTTCACGTACATGTTTTTACTTATCAACCTTTTTGTATTGTTTTATTCCTTTTTTTTTTTTCTTTCTGTGAGTGTTGAGTGACAGTGGAAATCATTGTCATGGTTGGTAAATTGGCTCGGAAAATTCTCGTCTTGTATTTATTTTCTATTCTTTTTTTTTTTTTTTGTATGTCTAATGAAGAGGAAAAAAAATGATATCTCGTTAAAACTGCAAGTAAATTGATTCGTGGAGTAATTGTTTCGTTTTTTATTCTTTTTTTATTTATTTTTTTTTCCAGTTGATGAATGACGCCAAGTAAAAAGAAATTAGAAAAATAGAAATGAACCATTAGAATCACGCGTAGAGTCAGTCCTGTCGCTATTAACCCCTTCAATACTGGGACACATTTTTACCTTAAGATTTGTGTACGAATAGACCATTTTATTGACATTAGGAAGGGTCTATGGAGGTGAGAAGATTAACTGGTCACAGCCTTCACTATTTCAATCCCCCACATAAGTTTTTGAAGCTGTATAAAATCACCAAATAGTAAGCAGAATATATATATGGAAATGTGTTGTGATACTCAAGGGATGACACAAAACTTATTAGAATCTGGAATATATTTTGAGATAAAAGCAGGTAATAATGACGCTGCAGAGGGTTGAACGGACAGAGGCTGCGGATACTCCTTTGATGCTCGTCTTGAATGGATAAACGTGGCGCTGGAGGGCGTGGTGTGGCCGGCGGCGTGCGTGGAATGAAGTAATTTAGCTCCACTCATGGCGGGGTTTAGTGGAGGCAGCTACACTTTGAGATAACAAGCGGTGCGATGAAGATTTTTGCCCCGTGTTGATGATGCCCGGCGGCTACTGCGGCCTAACCAGTAACCAGCCACTGGGCGCCACTTGTTGAAGAGCTGGGGACTGTGTGCTGTAGTGCTTCACCGTCTCAATCTTACAGTTAGGTATGCTAGATGCAGTTCGAGTTGTAGTTTTCAGTGTAGAGTTACCTGCTCGTGACACTCTGCTTGTCACGCTTAAGTCACGTTCGTCACTTTTCCTTCTTCCCTATGGATTTCTATCAAACTGCAGCGTTTTATACAGTATAAAAATTATTCTTTATAAGTATATATAGATAAGCCACGTCCAGCTATTACTCACGAGGGAACAAAGCCTTTAGCCCCTTCAGTATCAGGACGCGTTTTTATATTTATTCTGCTTATTATTTAGTGATTTTATACAGCTCAGAAACTTATGCGGGTATTGAAATAGTGAAGACTCTGGCCATTAATCTTCTAACCTCTATAAACCCTTCCTAATGTAACTAAAATCGTCTAGTCATACCCAAAACTCAGAGTAAATATGCGTCCCAGTACTAAAGGGGTTAAGAATAGGACTCATCGTGTGTGTCTGCGTGTGGTGGTTTTGCGTGCGTGTCAGTCCGTCTGTGTGAGAGAGAGCTGACATCCGTGGCGGAACAAACACACCTGGAAGCCAATGCGTGCGTGTGAATGCGCGTAAGTTTGCAGCCATGAACGTTTCCAGGTCACGGGCGTTGTAAATAATGGCCACGCCTCGGCAGCCGCTCAAAGCTCACCCACAGCCGATATTTCCATGCCAGATATTCCTCCGTCAAGGCTGATTTACTCGTACCCCGCTGCAAAACACGCGTCAACTTCACATTATACCACGCAAAATTTTATTCCTCCTGTAGACCTCCTGACCCCGCTTCCTGATTCTCCCCCTGACACAGCCCCCTCACCCCTCACCCATCACACATCCAATACATGCAAGACAACACTGAAAAAATAAGGTTCCTGTCGATATAAATGCTCTGGAATTTATGGTTATGGTGACAAGGGAGACTGGATTATGGTGAGCTGTCCAAGTGATGTATCTCTTGATGGTGATCTACTCCTTCTTCACTTTTATTCAGAAACACTGCTTTCTCACCACGACAATTTTTCAATGCCACAGAGACGACTAGCCTTATTTTCAAGACAGTTTCTCCTTTTAATTAACCAGAAATCTTGCTAATCCATCACCAGAACCGTAAAGATACTCCCGAAAACACGAGTATCTTCAACTGGAGCCTTTGGAAAGTAATGATGGTTAGAAAACAAAGCATTTCAGAATACTGGCCTTGATCTCATAGTGTCCGGAGGAAGGAAGCAACGTGGAGACTAGGAATGAGTACGTATTGAGTAACGTTCGTGGGTTTTTCTCCGCATGTTGCCACTAAATCAGAAAACAGGCAGCGTGAAAGATTACTGGATGTTGTGTGACAGCTGTGAGATCTTTGCTTGTTTATGGGTTAGTTTATAAAGAATAGGGAATAGGATTTGTGTTTGTATTGTTACTTTTTGCAACATCCATCACTGAGGCTATGTTGTGCGCTTGTGTTGAAGGGGAAGCATAGAAAAGATCAATGTCAGGCAGCGCATTATCAGTTGGCCGGAACAAGCTTGGCCAAAACGCATCAGCCAGATCTGCCCTGAGTCATAAAGTCTGGGGAGGCTTTGTGAGTGAAGCAATGAGGCGGAGATGTAAGAAGATTGAAAGAAAACGGAAACTGATGAAAAAATTAAAGAAAACGGAAATGAAGCACAACCAGAGAACCAGCTTGCAGTTCCATCCGCCACCACCATTTCACATAAGAAAAAAAAGCTGTAAAGAAAAATCATAGAAAGTAATCGCGGCAGCAATCACTGGAGGCAAACATTCTTTTAAGTGTTCCATTGGCGGGAAAGTGTCGGGGGTGAGTGGAAGCTGCACCCTCTATTCCCCTTCCCTGGCAGTGGAGCAGCAGCAGCAGCAGCAGCAGGCAACACGACCATCACCACAATAACAGTCAGCGGTGCATCACAGTGACGGGCCCGGCGCGGCAACACCAGGAAATGTGAACAGCGCCTCGATATTGCAAGCGGGGCACGAATGTGGGTGGCAGGAATATCTCTTCTCGCTCCGTGCACGTCCCGAACCACCGCCCTAAAGTTCCTGCCGTGCATTCCAGGCGCAAGATTGGCTGGGATAAATACCGCCCGCCAGTCAGGAGTCGCTGTTATCTCCTCTACGCCCATTGTCTCACGTAGCGCCGCCCACAGCCACGCCACGCTGCCACTCATCTAACGACCTGATCGCCCGCGAAATTAACGCAAGGAATGGTTGACTGCCTCTCATTCCCAGGTGCAAAGGGAGGATTAATTAAAGGTTTCACACGCTGCTGGGGTGATGCGAGAGGTGGCTGAGGAAACACCTGCACCTGCCTGCTGTCTGCTGTCTGCTGTCTGCTGTCTGCTGGTGCCTCCTTCTGATGCTCTTCTGGTTGCCTCACACCTGCTCATCTCACGCCCATTTGTTTCATGACCTTGAAATGATACTGAGGCTGATCATCGGGAAAATGGATCTGATTATATTAGGCAATGTGTATGTGATGTGAGGCAATGAGCGTTTGTTGTACTCATTACCAGGTGAACAACAGCAACACCCGAAATAACAACAAGAACATCATCTATAACAACAGCAACAGCAACAACAATAACAATGCCATCGACAACAAAAATGAGGGTGATTTTAATGATGATAATACGCAATAATGATCGTAATGAGAATATGAACACGGAAATAATTAGGGCAGCAATCATAATAAATAGCGCGTTTTGTACAATACTCAGGAACAGATAGAATGAAATAGGATAAATAGATAAATAGACAAAAGAAATAACAGTAAACAAATATGATGCGTTTAATTAATACCGTCAGTTTTCTCATCAGCTTTTACATATTATATCTATTTGTACGGCCTTACTCGAATGAACTTTTTCCATTTGTTTCTGTTCATTGCCTCCTCTTTTTGTTGTCCAAAATCATTCATGTCACGCTTCTGACTTTTACATGAATGGCAGTTCACGTATACACTCGGTAAACCGGTAAACTCTGGAACTCCCTGCCTGCTTCTGTATCTCTTTCTTCCCATGACTTGACTTCTTTCAAGAGGGAAGTTTCAAGACATTTGTCCTTTTATTTCGGCTAACCCTTAGACCTGAAAGGGGACTGACAATTAAGTGGCTTTTTTTTTTTATTTCTTTTGCTCTTGGCCAGTTTCCCCTCTTACATTAAAAATAGAAAAACACTCACAATCAATACTTAATATTTCCTTCTTTGAGTCCACCAGCGAGAATGAAATATTTTGCAGGCTGCCACTTCCAGCAAGCCTTCGCCTGTACAGAAGAGAGACAAAAGGGAGTCTTATCTAAAATCCATAATTCTTCATGTCTTTGTACGCGGGGAAAAATGCAGACGCTCCGGAGACTCAGTTGGGCTTCTGGCTGGAAATGTCTGGAAGAAGTCTGGAAATGTGAACGCTGATCCATTTTGTGATTGAATATCCGGTGAGCAGTGATGCATTTCGGGTGCGTTGTCGCGTCCCGGTGCCCTCTTGACCCCCGCTGCTTTATTGCTGCAAAGGAAATTCCATCGTTGCGAGTCGAGGAAAAAGACAAAGACCCTCCCTGGAAATCTGTCTCTTAGTCTTGCAGCTTAATGACTAAAAGGAGATTCGTGGAAACTGGTTTGTTACGACCTTACCAAATGGAAACTCTGGAAACTCTCTGCATTCGCTTTTCGTTTCTACTTCAAATTTCTGTTGTTGGTTTCTGTTCAATGGACTTACCCAGTTTTTTTTTTCTTTTTCTTCTTTTTCTTGTAGGAGAGGCACCGACCAAAGCCAACAAAACAATGAAGAAAAGATCCACTCAGGTGCTGCTTCCAAAAAATATGTGTTCATTTTGGCTTTTGTCATATTTTCTTTCAATGTTCTCTTCTTATTTTCATTGAATATAAAAAAAAAATATTACGTTTAGAAAGATGTATATAATTCTCTCTCTCTCTCTCTCTCTCTCTCTCTCTCTCTCTCTCTCTCTCTCTCTCTCTCTCTCTCTCTCTCTCTCTCTCTCTCTCTCTCTCTCTCTCTCTCTCTCTCTCTCTCTCTCTCTCTCTCTCTCTCTCTCTCGTGTGTTTTGCCATTCCACACTTACGTACGAGTAATGAAAAGTGAATATTCTCATTATCTTCCTACACTGCTGCCTTTCATTTATCAACAATTCCTACATTTCTCTATTCTTCTCCTCCTCCTTGTATCTTTAAGCCTTCTTCAACCTCTTTTTTTTTCATTTCACTTCTTCCTCTTTATTCGTATCCTCATTCATATTATTCGTCCCATTTCTGAAGCTGGTTAACTCTGCACTTAATCTCGAAATGAGGTCATATTCCTTTCAGATTAAATTGAATATTAAGCTGAATAAGTGCAGGCGTAGATAATCTCAACGAAGGCCTCTCGCAGTAAGGAACGAGTCTCTGCAGGGGAAGTGGTCGCATTAACTATAAAAACTCCCAGACGCTTGAGAGGCAAAAAAAAAAAAAAAAAAAAAGTTCCTGAGAAGACTAACGGAATAATATACTGAGAGGGGGAGGAGGAAGAAGAGGAAGAGCGGAAAGAGAGAGAGAGAGAGAGAGAGAGAGAGAGAGAGAGAGAGAGAGAGAGAGAGAGAGAGAGAGAGAGATAGAGATAAATAATGATAGATAGATAGAGAGAGAGAGAGAGAGAGAGAGAGACAGAGAGAGAGAGAGAATAATGCCCTTTTTATTCTCCTTATCTAGTTTCATATGTTTTAATTTCACATCTTTTTTTTTTTTACTATATTTTGGTTAAGGCATTTACAATCATTCACTTGCCTTGATTAATCTCTAACACATTTTGCTTTTCATTTCACTAATTCAACGTCTTTTTTTTCTACATTACCTAATCGCAGTTAGAAAAGACTGTGGAAGGTTAAAGAAGAGGCGTTTATATTTTCTAGGATAGATTACAGGAAAGGGAACGTCAAGAGGATCAGTGGGTGAAGAATTTTATGTTGAAGAGGAGACAAAGACACAGCAGCCAGCACGCACACCAAGACTCCTCCGCTGCTTCTGCATCAAGAGGAGCGAATAAAAACTTGCAACAAAAAAGTAACTGTCTTGATCTTTTGAGGCGTGAAATTCTTCCTCGAATTGCCCACTGACTCACTCGTAGGAGACGCAGAAGGTGGAGTATTTGGGTGTGTGGTGAGGAGGTGGTTCCGGTCTGAGTTAGGGATGTAATCTGGCGGTGTCATTAAGGCGTGCAGCTGCTAATACTCGGCTTGTGGCGCTGCGGTGCTGGGAGGCTGCTTGCTCTCTATGACTGTAGGGCTGCAGGTGTGTGTGTGTGTGTGTGTGTGTGTGTGTGTGTGTGTGTGTGTGATGTCTTCGTTTTCATGTTCGTCTTCTCTTTCTGCCTTCTCTCGTCTTCCCCTGTGACTTCCATCCTTTACAGCTCTACATAGTTCCTCTATCTCTCCGTCTTCCTCTCGACCTTCATCCCTCAAGTAGTGTTCAGAGTCTATCTCTCTCTTCCTTCCACATTCCTCATGCACTCAGTCAAACAAACACTCAAATCAAGAAACTACAACCAACTCATATGTAGTAAGTCCCTGATCCATTCTCCCTCCCACAGTGCCCCATGTTCCTGTTTTACCCCGTCCCCGGAGGCCCTCTCGTCACCAGTACCATGTCCCTTGTAAACACGTGTACATGCCTGACGAAGGGAACTCACCTGGCTTCCTAGTCGCTCTCTGTAACACGTGTGTCGAGCTGCACCTGTGGTTTCAAAAAGTGGAGGGGGAACATCATGGAAAACTCCGGCGTGTGGAGGGGTTCTGGTAAGGGAGAAACAATACACTGGGGAGATACAGGGGGAGAGAAATAATACACGGCAGTGGATATTAATAGTGTTTCAAGTTTCATTGGTGGGAGTTAAAGGATACATCACGGAAAAACTCAGACTAGGGGAGTGGTTAGGGTAAGAAAGGAACTGTGCATAGGGGAGACACAGATGGTTAGAAGAGACTGTGGAAGATTAAAGAGGCGTTTATATTTTCATAGATAGATCACAGGAAAGGGAACGTCAAGAGGATCAGTGCGCGAAGAATTGTATGTTGAAGAAAATTAGATAAATGTATGGATGGGGATGATAGATGGAATTAGGTAGCTTTGATCATTGCCACGTGTTGGTCTGACAACATCTTGCAGTTTCCTTCTTTTCTTATGTTAGAAGTAAAAAGTTCTCACAATAGAAATCATAAATGTCATTGCATATATAAAGGTGTACAGTTCGTAGGTTACAGGTGGAAGTACTCTCACTTCTCAGGTGTAGCTAATGGAAGAGATTTGATAATATAAAGTATAATAAGGACTTTCACTATTAATTCATTTACTATTAGCAGAGTCTAGAGATCTATACTTCTTATTCTTTCCCTTTCCTTCCATTAACCCCTTGAGTACCATGAAGCGTTTCCATATTCATTCTGCTTACTATTTGGTGATTTCATACAGCTTCAGAAACCCAAGGTAGGGATTGAAATAGTGCAGACTGTGGCCATTAATCTTCTCACCTCCGTAGACCCTTCCTAATATCAATAAAATGGTTTAATCGCGTGCACAAATCTCAAGGTAAAAATGTGAAGGGATTAATCTACTGTGCATTCATCCCCCACGCTAACCCACCACCAAAAAGCGAGAAAAGATCAGTATTGGTTGGCCTAGTGTTGTGTCTCTCCGTGTGGACATGTAGCGGTGAGCGGATGGGACGCATTGGTGTGTTTGCTGCCTGGTCTGTGTGTTCAGCGGTGTAGCGACTCTTTTACGCCGGCACTCGAACGAAAGGGTAGCGATCAGAAGAATTACTAGGGGAAATAAAAATAGAGGAAACCAAAACACAGGCACATAGCTCAAGCACTGTAAAGCATTGGGGGAAGGAATGTTTTTACTTTACATCCGTTGACCAACAAGCAGGAAAGCCGGAATAAATCAAGAAGTGCAGGAGGGAGGCGCTTCTAACAAGGAATGTTGGGTATTTTTAGAATGTTTTGGGGTCATCTGAAAACAGACTTATAGCAGGAAAAAGAAGATTCTACAGTGAAATGTAAACGAGGGGAACTCAAAATTTAAAGCTGCATTAGCGAAAAAAAGCGAAAAAAAGAAAAGAAAACAAAATAAAGACACTTAGAATTAAGAACAAATACTCCTAGATACCAGAATCACCGGGTCATTTGAAGGTCACATGAAGGTTACCGTGTCGTGTCAGGCAGGCACAGTGAGGCCGTGCAATAAAAGGCTGAAGTGTGTCTTTAGGAATCCACGAGTGTGCTGCGCCTTGCATGACAAACCCACATTTCCACCACCCGAATAATGAAGAAGAGGAATAATATATATGTGTTCCCTGGTAATACTTGGCTTTCTCGACGGATAAATTACGGGTTGTGTTGACGATTTATATGTGTAAACTTATAATATATGTATCAAGGAGGCAGAGGAGGAAGGGAGGAGGAAAGCGAGGGAGATAAACAAAAGGGGAGAGAAGAGATGAAGAGGAGAAACAGGTCGAGAAGATAAACAGGTTGAAAAAGAAGAAACTAAGAAAAAAAGATACACACACGATAATTATTAGCTAGAAATAGATAAATAGTTGGAATAAAACGATATTTGGTTAAAATGCACCCACATCTCCGTTACAGAGCAGTGTGGCGAGTTATATAGAATACAGAGCTGGTAAAAAGCATTAATACAGTAGCGGCAGACATTTTTTTCAGAAGAGAAAAATACAAGATAGCTATAGAATGATTGAAAGTGAAGGGAGTCGAGGAGGAAAGTAGTAGAGACAGAGATAAAGTGTTTGAGCGGTAGATATTTTGTGTTCAGGAGAGAAGGAAAAACACATGACGGACTTAGAAGAATTGAAAGTAAAGGGAGTTGAGGGAGAAAGCACTAGAGAGAGAAGAGTAAATGTTTGAGAATACAGCTCCTAACAAGACTTAGTCCCATATTCAGAAACGTCTTGCTCTCTCACCACGACAATTTCCCAAGACCACAGAAACGACTAGCCGGGTTTTCAAGACATTTTCCTCCTTATGGTAAACTAGAAATTTTGTCAATCCATCACCAGAACTATAAAAGAACCTGAGTATCTTCAATCAGGGCCTTTGAAAAGCAGTGGTGGTGAGAGAGCAAAGCGTTTCAAAACATAAGCTTTACGTCCATATTCTGAAACACTTCCGCGCCACACCTTCACTATTTTCGAAGGGGTTTAGTTGAAGTGACACGGGTTTCTAAGAGTGTTTCTCTAATACTAGTGACATATTAACAAGTTTTTTGTATTATCAACAGGAAAAATACTCTTTCAACTCGGCTAATCGTCTCTATGGTCTTTAAAAATGGTCGCGGTGAAAGAGGGAAGCGTTTCCGAATAAGACTATTGATAACACGGTAAGAATTTATACATTAGCTTCACGAACGTAATGATATGGTAATACAAAGATAACAGACACCCAGTACACTGTCACAATCCACTCCTTTCACTCTTAGCCTGGATGATCGATTAGAATATTATAGATGGAATGGTAACGTAAGAATATTAATAACCACTCATACACTGTCACATTCCATCTCTTTTCTACGTCAAGATTCACTGTATGTTCCTGTGGCATTGAATTATATGAAGGAATGTGATAATCGAATTTACGCTCACGCTGGGTAATAAAATGTCAATAATAACTCAGTATACTGTTCTCTGCCAAGGCCTTTCACTTGAAGATTCACTATAAGCTCCGTTGGTATTGGGTCGCCTCTGTGAATGTGATAATCGAACCTGGGTGTAATATAATGGCAGTAACGTAGAGTTGCTAGCAATAATCACGTAATATGCTTCCCTATTGCATCGCCCATCGCTTGTATATTCATTTGTAGGCACTAATATCGTGTAATGGAACAGCAAGGCGAAGCTAACAATAATTACTCAATGTACTGTAATATTCCCACGCTTATCACCTCTGGATTCACAACTCCCACTCATATTGAATCACCTTGGGAGGTGTAATAATGAAATAACTAAGTCTTTAATAATTTGATGCATACAATTGAACAGTAATGGCGAGTTAATAACAATAGATTAATATATTGTTTTATTTTTACACCTTTCACTGTTAGATTCAATGTAGTCAGTTACAGTCAACCCAGAAAATATAACAATCTAAATCGTTGTCAAAATTATCAGCTCCGTCAATGTCACGAATAAGGGAGTTTAAATGAATCCAAACCATAGAAAGTTGAAAATGCAGAAGTAGGTAGGGAGTTCTAAAGTTTACCAGATTGCTTAGTGTCAAACTTCATAGCCATAACAAACTCCTGCTTTAAGTGTGGGTTCAGCTGATAGCAACTCTAAAGAAACAATTCCCAGCACGAGGCTCTCACGTACCCAGACAGCCTTGGTTTTTGGGAGAGGAGGCAAGCGAGCAGCAGCGCCAGACGAGACACACACGCCGCCAGGTGACAGCTCCGATTGCTCGCTTTGCCCGCAGTTATTGAGGTTCTCGCCAGCTGCCAGTCGTCAGTCACTCAGAGGAACACCAACTGTCGCGACGAGGCAAATCTGTGGGGAGCTATACACACACACACACACACACACACACACACACACACACACACACACACACACACACACACACACACACACACACACACACACACACACACACACACACACACAAGAGTGATGGTGTGACTTTTTGTTGATAATACTGTTCCCTTACTGCCGCTGTTTCTGTTGCCAATACTATTACTACTTCTACTACTACTACTACTACTACTACTACTACTACTACTACTACTACTACTACTACTACTACTACTACTACTACTACTACTACTAACACCACATTATACCTTTCTTAGCCACGACACAGAAAAGAAAGTAAATTAACACCACGAATAATCGGAAAAGTGATCAAACACAAGAGGATAAAAAAAGAGAAAGAAAAAGAGAAAAGAAAAAGAAAAAAAAAGGAAAAAAAAAAAATCAGTCGAACTCACCTGTCACCATACCTGAAATTAACGTCGTAATAACTTCAGACAGAACGAAACTGAAATTAAACAAAACAAAACAAAACGAACACGAAGAATGAAAACGAAGCAGCACCATCATTGACCTCACATGACCTCCAATCACGTGACCTGGGACGACCTGAGTACTTTAATAACTACGTACGACTTTAATATTAGTACGACCCACGTTGCAAATTTACCTGAGCAACACCTGTCATTTGGTTGAGTCGTTTTCCCTTCTCTCATTCGTAGTGCAAGAGAGAGAGAGAGAGAGAGAGAGAGAGAGAGAGAGAGAGAGAGAGAGAGAGAGAGAGAGAGAGAGAGAGAGAGATGGTACAGAAATAGGCCATACAATTCTATCTATACATCGACCTCTCTCTCTCTCTCTCTCTCTCTCTCCACCAAATGACAGGTATTGTTCAGGTAAATTTGAAGAGTGGGTCGTACTAATAACAGAGTCGTACGTAGTTATTAAAGGTACTCAGGTCGTCCCAGATCACGTGATTGGAGGGGCGGGAGGAGGGAAGTTTGTTTGGGTCCGATGGTTGCAGCGGTGAGCTCGGGTGGGGGCCACTGAGCGAGGGTTTGGGGGCTCAAGACGGAGATACAACCGCTCTTAATGGCGATATATGCAACCATCGCTTTATTTGAAGTTATTTATACATTCTCGTGATTAATTCTGCCTTTGCTTCACTCTCTGGGTTTGGAAACACAAGGCGGTGTGGCTAAATCTTGATGTGCAAAGCGGGAAGGAGGGAGGGAGGAAGGAGGAGCCGCAGTTGCCAGATATTTACGTATCGTATATCATTTTGAAAATCGAAAAAAGAAAGAAGGCAGCCAGACTAGAATGCACTGCAGTTTTTGACGTGATAAATAGTTTGACTAACACCCACAATATAAAAACCTTACCGGGTGTACAAATAGCAGAGCGGGATCCGTGATAAAGTGTTTGTTTCTCACCAACGGCGCCACTACACCCTCAAAATATCGAGATGGAAAACAGAACCAGACTAAATCATATTATGGATTCTGATCAATAAAAATTTGTACTTTCCATCGAAACAAAGAAAATGGAAACTTGTTGCCGTATAAAGATTTTTAAATTTATGTTTGGGCACTATAAAATTTAAATATTTGAAAATACGCACAGTTAGACTAGATATTATATGATACCATTACATGGATCATGTTTCTCATATCTATAAGTCTCATATCAAGCACTAAAACAATCCCAGGCGTGCTGATTTAAAAAAAGTTATAATTGATGTAGTGACCCAAGTGTCTTTCCTTCGACACAACAAAAACACAGCTGGACTCGATCTCATCATGGCACAAAACTAGTTACACTTTGCTAATGATAAACCAAATAGGAAAACAATGCCAACGCCATTAATAAAGCAGAAAAAAATGTACCCCGCAGCAGAGATAGTTTTTTTTGCAGCTTTGGGCGGTTACTCCTCCTCCTCTACCCTCCCTCTCACGCACCTCCCCTACCCCTCACCTGCTCCTCCTTTACCACCTCCTCCAGCAAGAGCCCCGAAAACACCTAGAAACATAAAGAAAATCCGATATGTTGCTCTGTTATGTGGCTGAGTGGGTTACGTAGTGGTGGCGGGGGCAGCGGCTGGGGAGGGAGCGGCGTCGGGGTGGTGCGGACGGCGGCGGTGACAGCAGAGGGCCAGGGCAGTGCAGGAAGAGTCAGAGTGGCGAGGATATATGGCGTGGTGTGGTGTGGTGTGGTGTGGTGGGTGAGATGTAGTGTGTTTGTGGTGTGGTGTGGGGTGGGGTGGGGATTGTTTCGTGTCGTGTGTTGTGGGGTGGTAGTGGTGTGTTTGTGGTGTAGTTCATTTGTAGTGTTGTGTGGTGTGGTGTGGTGCTGTGTGGTGGTGGTGTGGTGTGGTGTGGTGTGGTGTGGTGTCGTGTGGTGTGGTGCGGTGTGGTGTCGTGTGGTGTAGTGCCGTGCGGTGTGGTGGTGGTGTCGTGTGGTGTGGTATGGTGTGGTATGGCGTGGTGGTGATGTCACGTGTTATGAAGTGTGGTGACTGTGATGTTAACACAACAAAATTAACCTGTGTGTGTGTGTGTGTGTGTGTGTGTGTGTGTGTGTGTGTGTGTGTGTGTGTGTGTGTGTGTGTGTGAGTGTATGGACCGGCGCCGATCACAGACCAGTCACCAAGCTGTTGCACCACAAACAACCACTTGGCACACCTTTCACCACACATCACTCGTGCACATCTTAACTCGTTCAAAGGCACACCAAACCTTCAAAATGAGACACAAATCGCAAACCACACTTTTTCTAACGCTGGTGGAAGACGTGTGTGTGTCCGTGGCTCACCTCCTCTTGCCTGACGCTTGAGACCTGTGTGTACCATCTCAAGTGGGGGGGATGGTGTGACCTGACCCGCCTTGTATGTACTGCTATTAAAATATAGTTAGTAATCAGTCAATGAGTCACGCTCAGCTCTCTTGCCAACAATATTTTACGTAAGGAATGGCAAAAAAAGGGAAAAAATAAATGAGTATAAGAAAAAAATGCCCACTTGTTTTGTAGTCTTAAAAAATTGAAAAGTATTAGTCGAAATTAATCAAAATAAAGATTTGACAAGTTATAAACAGCGGTGGTAATTGTCTCGTAGCGAAGTAAAAGGGTTAGGTGGACACACACACACACACACACACACACACACACACACACACACACACTAATGAAAATCCAACAACTACTACTACTGCTACTACCACCACCGCTGCCACCACCACTAAAACTCCCTAACTCTCTCCCATTCCTCATTCTTTCTTCCCACTGCTACAATTTTCTCCTTCATTCTGGAAAATACACGGAAATGCCCAGAAAACCGCGGCAATGGAGGGGAGGGAGGAGGAAGTTTGTTTGGGTCCGATGGTTGCAGCGGTGAGCTCGGGTGGGGGCCACTGAGCGGGGTTTGAGGGCTCTGAACGGGTGTGTGGGGGCTTAGGACGGAGATACAACCGCTCTTAATGGGGATATATGCAACCATCGCTTTATTTGAGGTTATTTATACATTCTCGTGATTAATTCTGCCTTTGGTTCACTCTCTGGGTCTGGAAACACAAGGCGGTGTGGCTAAATCTTGATGTGCAAAGCAGGAAGGAGGGAGGGAGGAAGGAGGGGCCGCAGTTGCCAGATATTTACGTACATTATATCATTTTGAAAATCGAAAAAAGAAAGAAGGCAGCCAGACTAGAATGCACTGCAGTTTTTGACGTGATAAATAGTTTGACTAACACCCACAATATAAAAACCTTACCGGGTGTACAAATAGCAGAGCGGGATCCGTGATAAAGTGTTTGTTTCTCACCAACGGCGCCACTACACCATCAAAATATCGAGATGGAAAACAGAACCAGACTAAATCATATTATGGATTCTGATCAGTAAAAAATTTGTACTTTCCATCGAAATAAAGAAAATGGAAACTTGTTGCCGTATAAAGATTTTTAAATTTATGTTTGGCCACTATAAAATTTAAAAATTTGAAAATACGCACCGTTAGACTAGATATTATAGGATACCATTACTTGGATCATGTTTCTCATATCTATAAGTCTCATATCAAGCACTAAAACAATCCCAGGCGTGCTAATTTAATAAAATTTATAATTGATGTAGTGACCCAAGTGTCTTTCCTTCGACACAACAAAAACACAGCTGGACTCGATCTCATTATGGCACAAAACTAGTTACACTTTGCTAATGATAAACCAAATAGGAAAACAATGCCAACGCCATTAATAAAGCAGAAAAAAATGTACCCCGCAGCAGAGATAGTTTTTTTTGCACCTTTGGGCGGTTACTCTTCCTCCTCTGCCCTCCCTCTCACTCTCCTCCCTTAACCCTCACCTGCTCCTCCTCTACCACCTCCTCCATCCAGAGCCTCGAAAACACCTAGAAACACAAAGAAAACCCGATATGTTGCTCTGTTATGTGGCTGAGTGGGTTACGTAGTGGTGGCGGGGACGGTGGCGGGACAGGGGCTGGAGTTGGGGTTGCGCGGACGGCGGCGGCAACAGCAGTCGGGGCAGGGCGGGAAGGGTCAGAGTGGCGAGGATACGCGGTGTGGTGTTGTGTGGTAAGTTGTAGTGTGTTTGTGGTGTGGTGTGTGGTGGGATGGGGATGGTTTCGTGTCGTGTGTTGTGGTGTGGTAGTGTGTTTGCAGTGTTGTGTGGTGTGGTGTGGTGTGGTGTTGTGGTGGTGGTGTCGTGTGGTGTGGTGTGGTGTGGTTTTTCTAACGCTGGTGGAAGACGTGTGTGTGTCCGTGGCTCACCTCTTGCCTGACGCTTGAGACCAGTGTGTACCATCTCAAGGGGATGGATGGTGTGATCTGAGCCCGCCTTGTATGTATTACTATTAAAATATAGTTAGTAATCAGTCAATTAGTCACGCTCAGCTCTCTTACCAATAATATTTTTTGTAAGGGAGGGCAAAAAAGGGGAAAAAATAAATGAGCATTAGAAAAAAAGGCCCACTTGTTTTGTAGTCTTAAAAGAATGAAAAGTATTAGTCGAAATTAATCAAAATAAAGACTTGACAAGTTACAAACAGCGGTGGTAATTGTCTCGTAGCGAAGTAAAAGGGTTAGGTGGACACACACACACACACACACACACACACACACACACTAATGATAATCCAACAACAACAACTACTACTGCTACTACCACCATTACTGCAACCACCACTAAAACTCCCTAACTCACTCCCATTCCTCATTCTTTCTTCCCATTGCTACAATTTTCTTCTTCATTCTGGAAAATGCACTTAAATGCCCAGAAAACCGTGGGAATGGAGGGGAGGGAGGAGGAAAGTTTGTTTTGGTTGCGGTGAGCTAGGGTGGGGGCCACTGAGCGGGGTTTGGGGTCTCTGAACGGTGATGTGTGTTCTGAGGACGGAGATACAACCGCTCTTAATGGGGATATATACAAACATCGCTTTATTTGAGGTTATTTATACATTCTCGTGATTAATTCTGCCTTTGCTTCACTCTCTGGGTTTGGAAACACAAGGCGGTGTGGCTAAATCTTGATGTGCAAAGCAGGAAGGAGGGAGGGAGGAAGGAGGGGCCGCAGTTGCCAGATATTTACGTATCGTATATCATTTTGAAAATCGAAAAAAGAAAGAAGGCAGCCAGACTAGAATGCACTGCAGTTTTTGACGTGATAAATAGTTTGACTAACACCCACAATATAAAAACCTTACCGGGTGTACAAATAGCAGAGCGGGATCCGTGATAAAGTGTTTGTTTCTCACCAACGGCGCCACTACACCCTCAAAATATCGAGATAGAAAACAGAACCAGACTAAATCATATTATGGATTCTGATCAGTAAAAATTTGTACTTTCCATCGAAATAAAGAAAACGGAAACTTGTTACCGTATAAAGATTTTTATATTTATGTTTGGCCACTATAAAATTTTAAAATTTGAAAATACGCACAGTTAGACTAGATATTATATGATACCATTACTTGGATCATGTTTCTCATATCTATAAGTCTCATATCAAGCACTAAAACAATCCCAGTCGTGCTAATTTAAAAAAAGTTATAATTGATGTAGTGACCCAAGTGTCTTTCCTTCGACAAAACAAAAACACAGCTGGACTCGATCTCATCATGGCACAAAACTAGTTACACTTTGCTAATGATAAACCAAATAGGAAAACAATGCCAACGCCATTAATAAAGCAGAAAAAAATGTACCCCGCAGCAGAGAGAGTTTTTTTTGCACCTTTGGGCGGTTACTCTTCCTCCTCTGCCCTTCCTCTCACTCACCTCCCCTAACCCTCACTTGCTCCTCCTCTACCACCTCCTCCATCCAGAGCCTCGAAAACACCTAGAAACACAAAGAAAACCCGATATGTTGCTCTGTTATGTGGCTGAGTGGGTTACGTAGTGGTGGCTGGGACGGTGGCGGGACAGGGGGCGGCTTTGGGGTTGCGCGGACGGCGGCGGCAACAGCAGTCGGGGCAGGGCGGGAAGGGTCAGAGTGGCGAGGATACGCGGTGTGGTGTTGTGTGGTAAGTTGTAGTGTGTTTGTGGTGTGGTGTGTGGTGGGATGGGGATGGTTTCGTGTCGTGTGTTGTGGTGTGGTAGTGTGTTTGCAGTGTTGTGTGATGTGGTGTGGTGTGGTGTGGTTTTTCTAACGCTGGTGGAAGACGTGTGTGTGTCCGTGGCTCACCTCCTCTTGCCTGACGCTTGAGACCAGTGTGTACCATCTCAAGGGGGATGGAGGGTGTGATCTGAGCCCGCCTTGTATGTATTACTATTAAAATATAGTTAGTAATCAGTCAATTAGTCACGCTCAGCTCTCTTACCAATAATATTTTTTGTAAGGGAGGGCAAAAAGGGGGAAAAAATAAATGAGCATTAGAAAAAAAGGCCCACTTGTTTTGTAGTCTTAAAAGAATGAAAAGTATTAGTCGAAATTAATCAAAATAAAGACTTGACAAGTTACAAACAGCGGTGGTAATTGTCTCGTAGCGAAGTAAAAGGGTTAGGTGGACACACACACACACACACACACACACACACACACACACACACACACACACACACACACACACACACACACACTAATGATAATCCAACAACAACAACTACTACTGCTACTACCACCATTACTGCAACCACCACTAAAACTCCTTAACTCACTCCCATTCCTCATTCTTTCTTCCCATTGCTACAATTTTCTTCTTCATTCTGGAAAATGCACTTAAATGTCCAGAAAACCGTGGGAGGGAGGAGGAAAGTTTGTTTTGGTTGCGGTGTGCTAGGGTGGGGGCCACTGAGCGGGGTTTGGGGTCTCTGAACGGTGATGTGTGTTCTGAGGACGGAGATACAACCGCTCTTAATGGGGATATATACAAACATCGCTTTATTTGAGGTTATTTATACATTCTCGTGATTAATTCTGCCTTTGCTTCACTCTCTGGGTCTGGAAACACAAGGCGGTGTGGCTAAATCTTGATGTGCAAAGCAGGAAGGAGGGAGGGAGGAAGGAGGGGCCGCAGTTGCCAGATATTTACGTATCGTATATCATTTTGAAAATCGAAAAAAGAAAGAAGGCAGCCAGACTAGAATGCACTGCAGTTTTTGACGTGATAAATAGTTTGACTAACACCCACAATATAAAAACCTTACCGGGTGTACAAATAGCAGAGCGGGATCCGTGATAAAGTGTTTGTTTCTCACCAACGGCGCCACTACACCCTCAAAATATCGAGATGGAAAACAGAACCAGACTAAATCATATTATGGATTCTGAGCAGTAAAAATTTGTACTTTCCATCGAAATAAAGAAAACGGAAACTTGTTACCGTATAAAGATTTTTATATTTATGTTTGGGCACTATAAAATTTTAAAATTTGAAAATACGCACCGTTAGACTAGATATTATATGATACCATTACTTGGATCATGTTTCTCATATCTATAAGTCTCATATCAAGCACTAAAACAATCCCAGGCGTGCTAATTTAAAAAAAGTTATAATTGATGTAGTGACCCAAGTGTCTTTCCTTCGACACAACAAAAACACAGCTGGACTCGATCTCATCATGGCACAAAACTAGTTACACTTTGCTAATGATAAACCAAATAGGAAAACAATGCCAACGCCATTAATAAAGCAGAAAAAAATGTACCCCGCAGCAGAGATAGTTTTTTTTGCACCTTTGGGCGGTTACTCTTCCTCCTCTGCCCTCCTCTCACTCACCTCCCCTAACCCTCACTTGCTCCTCCTCTACCACCTCCTCCATCCAGAGCCTCGAAAACACCTAGAAACACAAAGAAAACCCGATATGTTGCTCTGTTATGTGGCTGAGTGGGTTACGTAGTGGTGGCGGGGACGGTGGCGGGACAGGGGGCGGCGTTGGGGTTGCCCGGACGGCGGCGGCAACAGCAGTCGGGGCAGGGCGGGAAGGGTCAGAGTGGCGAGGATACGCGGTGTGGTGTTGTGTGGTAAGTTGTAGTGTGTTTGTGGTGTGGTGTGTGGTGGGATGGGGATGGTTTCGTGTCGTGTGTTGTGGTGTGGTAGTGTGTTTGCAGTGTTGTGTGATGTGGTGTGGTGTGGTGTGGTGTTGTGGTGGTGGTGTGTGTGGTGGTGGTGTGGTGTGGTGTGGTGTGGTTTTTCTAACGCTGGTGGAAGACGTGTGTGTGTCCGTGGCTCACCTCCTCTTGCCTGACGCTTGAGACCTGTGTGTACCATCTCAAGGGGGATGGATGGTGTGATCTGAGCCCGCCTTGTATGTATTACTATTAAAATATAGTTAGTAATCAGTCAATCAGTCACGCTCAGCTCTCTTACCAACAATATTTTTTGTGAGGGAGGGCAAAAAAGGGGAAAAAATAAATGAGCATTAGAAAAAAAGGCCCACTTGTTTTGTAGTCTTAAAAGAATGAAAAGTATTAGTCGAAATTAATCAAAATAAAGACTTGACAAGTTACAAACAGCGGTGGTAATTGTCTCGTAGCGAAGTAAAAGGGTTAGGTGGACACACACACACACACACACACACACACACACACACACACACACACACACACTAATGATAATCCAACAACAACAACTACTACTGCTACTACCACCATTACTGCAACCACCACTAAAACTCCCTAACTCACTCCCATTCCTCATTCTTTCTTCCCATTGCTACAATTTTCTTCTTCATTCTGGAAAATGCACTTAAATGCCCAGAAAACCGTGGGAATGGAGGGGAGGGAGGAGGAAAGTTTGTTTTGGTTGCGGTGAGCTAGGGTGGGGGCCACTGAGCGGGGTTTGGGGTCTCTGAACGGTGATGTGTGTTCTGAGGACGGAGATACAACCGCTCTTAATGGGGATATATACAAACATCGCTTTATTTGAGGTTATTTATACATTCTCGTGATTAATTCTGCCTTTGCTTCACTCTCTGGGTCTGGAAACACAAGGCGGTGTGGCTAAATCTTGATGTGCAAAGCAGGAAGGAGGGAGGGAGGAAGGAGGGGCCGCAGTTGCCAGATATTTACGTATCGTATATCATTTTGAAAATCGAAAAAAGAAAGAAGGCAGCCAGACTAGAATGCACTGCAGTTTTTGACGTGATAAATAGTTTGACTAACACCCACAATATAAAAACCTTACCGGGTGTACAAATAGCAGAGCGGGATCCGTGATAAAGTGTTTGTTTCTCACCAACGGCGCCACTACACCCTCAAAATATCGAGATGGAAAACAGAACCAGACTAAATCATATTATGGATTCTGATCAGTAAAATTTGTACTTTCCATCGAAATAAAGAAAATGGAAACTTGTTGCCGTATAAAGATTTTATATTTATGTTTGGCACTATAAAATTTTAAAATTTGAAAATACGCACCGTTAGACTAGATATTATATGATACCATTACTTGGATCATGTTTCTCATATCTATAAGTCTCATATCAAGCACTAAAACAATCCCAGACGTGCTAATTTAAAAAAAGTTATAATTGATGTAGTGACCCAAGTGTCTTTCCTTCGACAAAACAAAAACACAGCTGGACTCGATCTCATCATGGCACAAAACTAGTTACACTTTGCTAATGATAAACCAAATAGGAAATCAATGCCAACGCCATTAATAAAGCAGAAAAAAATGTACCCCGCAGCAGAGATAGTTTTTTTTTGCACCTTTTGGCTGTTACTCCTCCTCCTCTGTCCCCCATCTCACTCTCCTCCCCTACCCCTCACCTGCTTTTCCTCTACCACCTCCTCCAACCAGAGCCTCGAAAACACCTAGAAACACAAAGAAAACCCAATATGTTGCTCTGTTATGTTGCTGAGTGGGTTTCGTCGCGGTGGCGGGGCCGGCGGCGGGGCAGGGGGCGGCGTCGGGGTGGCTCGGACGGCAGCGGCGACAGCGGAGGAGCGGGGAAGGGCGGAAAGGGTCAAAATGTCGAGGATACATGGCGTGGTGTGGCGTGGTGTGGTGTGGTGTGGTGTGGTTTGGTGTGGTGTGGTGGTGGCCTATAGCGCCTGTAGGTGAAGAGTGTATGGAAGGTGTTCAGCTTGTCATTAGTGGCGCAGGCGCAGGTGTAGTGTGTTTTTGGTGTGGTGTGAGGTGGGGTTGAGGTGGTTTCGTGTTGTGTTGTGGTGAAGTAGTTGTGTGTTTGTGGTGTATTGTGTTTGTAGTGTTATGTGGTGTGGTATGGTGTGGTGTGATGTGGTGCAGTGTGGTGGTGGTTTCGTGTGGTGTGGTGTGGTGTGGCATGGTGTGGTGTGGTGCAGTGTTGTGGTGGTTTGGTGTGGTGTGGTGTGGTGATGTCACGTGCTATGAAGTGTGTTGACTGTGATGTTAACACAACAAAACTAACCTGTGTGTGTGTGTGTGTGTGTGTGTGTGTGTGTGTGTGTGTGTGTGTGTGTGTGTGTGTGAGTGTATGCACGGGCGCCGATCACGGACGAGTCACCAAGCTGTTGCACCACAAACAACCACTTGGCACACCTTTCACCACACATCACTCGTGCACATCTTAACTCGTTCAAAGCCACACCAAACCTTCAAAATGAGACACAAATCGCAAACCATACTTTTTCTAACGCTGGTGGAAGACGTGTGTGTCCGTGGCTTACTTCCTCTTGCGTGACGCTTGAGACCTGTGTGTACCGTGTCTAGGACTACAAAACAAGTGGGCCTTTTTTTTCTAATACTCATTTATTTTTTCCTCTTTTTTGCCCTCCTTATATAAAATAGTGTTGGCCAGAGAGCTGAGCGTGACTGATTGACAGATTACTAACTTTATTTTAATGAGAGTAAATACAAGCGCTGTTTGTAACCTGCGAAGTGTTTATTTTGACCAATTTCGACTAATTTTTTTAAGACTACAAAACAAGTTTTTTTTTTCTGATATTCATTTATGGTGCTACTTTAGAGTGAAGTCTACCACACTATAGCGTGAGATCTACCTCCTGTTAGCACTATAGTGGGAGGTCTACCGCTGCATTATCCCTCCCTCATGAATATCACACATCTCATACATTTATTTTAGCAATAAACATTTAAATATTAACCATGTGATTTTTTTCATTAGAGTGAGAAGATGTTAAAGTTATTTTCTATTGCCTGATGCAGACATCAAGCACATGATCTTCATCGATCTTGATTCATCCTCGTGATGTCTCACAACAACACATCGGCGGGCAATCCACGCTCCTCATTATGTGACTTTCCTACAGCGGTTAATATGTACACTTGCCGAGAGGATAGACTCCGTTGCCGCTCGTCTTGATAAGTTGTGCGAGTTGTTGCCCAGTCCTGGCCTGTCTTCTTCGAGTCGTACTTCTTCCCACACTCTCCAGTCTCCTCCTTCCAAGCGCCGTGTTCGTCATTGATTCACAACTGAAGTTACTCTCATGGAACGTCTGTGGAGTCACCAGATTTGACAAGTTCCTTCCACTCAAGTCCTACGTGTTCTCTCACCAACCCAGTGTTATTTTTCTACAGGAGGCTTTTCGGACCAAACCAATCCTCCGCCGCAGGCTCCTTCCCTTCCTGCTTATGTCTCCTATGCTCATATGGTAAGGAATGGTCTCCTGACTTACATCCACAGCTCTGTGACTCACCGTCTTCTGCGCTCCTCGACTTGTGTAATGTATACTCTGCCCTTGCTCGTCTTCAGCTTGCTGCTCTTCCTCCACCTACGGTACGGGGCACGGTGTACATGGGCGATTTCAATGCTCGGCATCCTGCTTTGGGTGATCGGCTTGGCACTTCCAACCGCCCTGGTGTTCTCATGCTTTCTTACATCCGCAGGCATCGTTTGACTCGCTGGGACGCTGCTGGGGCCACTCACTCGCGGGGTGGTACTCTGGACCACGTCCTCACCTCTGGTTTGGTGTCATCCCGTGCTCAGTGCTCCTCTTCGCCGGCTTTGTTTTCAGACCATGTCGCCCTTCTCTTCCGCTATTCTCTTCCTGCTATGCCTTCACCTCCTGTATCACGTCTTCGCCTGACTGTACCCCCTAAATACTGTCCAACATACATCGTGTATATGACTCGCTTGTTGCCTTCTTTTGACTGTACTTCTCCTGATTCATTTTACTCCAGTCTTGTCTCTGCCACCCATGACTTCTACAGGCTTTGTCACTGCCTCACCTCCAACGTCGCCCTACTGCTCACTCGTGGTGCCTGGATGCCCGTCTTCAGGATGCGTGGGATGAAGCGGAGCGTCTCGGTCTCATGTTCCAGGCTGACCCTTCTCCTGAGCTGCATCATCGCTACCAGCGATCCAGGGATGATTTGACAGCACTCCTGGAATGTGTAAGTACCGACTCCTGGTAGCGTCAGTCTGCCCGAAAGGGTACAGAGTCACTGACAGCATTAATCATCAAACCACCGTGGCTTCCATGTGGTACCTCATTCGTCGAGTGGTCAAAACCACCGTGGCTTCCATGACCTCATGCTACAAGACCCCTGTCACCATTTTTCTCCGTCGTGTTCGCCCAACAGCTTGTTGACACGTGGTTGGAGCAGTCCACCCCTGCCAGCCTTCCTGCTGGTGTTCAAGATGCTGTCTCTTGCGGCGCTCTCACTCGTCGGCTTCATCTGGCAAGAGCCTTGCTGCAAAAAGATGAGGAGTCTGTGCTGATCACAGAGGATGAGCTGCGCCGTGCTCTCTTGAGAGGCAAGTCCTCATCCCCGGGTGATGATGGCATAACCTATGGCCTATGCTATACTGCTTTTGCTGCAACAGGTTCCTGGTAATCCTCTCCTTCGTCTCTACAACATTTCTTCGTGATGGGTATGTGCCACGTGCCTGGACAACGAGTACCATAATTCCAATTCCCAAGCCCGGTACAGCTAAGTTTCGACCCATCTCTCTTACATCCTGTTTTTGCAAGGTGCTGGAAAGGATCCTACTCACCCGTCTGATGTACAGGCTACAGGATCGCCTTTCTCCACGTCTCTTTGGTTTCCTCCCCCAGCGCAGCACCCACCATTGCCTCATCGACTTGTACTCTCGTCTCTCGCGAGATAGTGTTGTGGCTTTTATCGACCTTAAGAGTGCTTTTGACGTGGCTAGTCGTGATATTATTTTGGATCAGCTTGTTGATTTTGGGATCGGGGTAATTTGTTGCGGTGAATCAGGGGCTACCTCAGTAACCGGTCTTCCCGTGTCTTCATCAGCGGTGCCTACAGTTCCTTGCGAAATTTTTCTCTGGGTACGCTTCCAGGAGGTGTTATGAGCCCATTTTTGTTTAATGTATTGATGCACCGTCTCCTCACTTCTCTGCCCGCTATTCCTGGTGTTACGATTACTTGCTATGCTGATGATTTGTGTGTACATTCTATTTCTCCGGGTCATCTACAGCTCTTTCTCACTTCTTTCTCTTAGGCTTCCGCTACCTGTGGTCTCATTGTCTCTCCACATAAGAGAAGAATCTTCTCCTGCCGCCCTCCTGCCACTCTACCGGACTTTACCGTTGGAGGCACTGTCATCCCCTGTGCTCGCAGTACCGCTACCTTGGTGCCCCAGTAAGGATCTCTGCAGCCCTCCCTGTCCCTCGCCAGCCTCATCCTATCGTCCGTGATCTATTGGAGCGACTTCAGCGACGACTACATCCTCTTCAGTGGCTCACCAACAACTCTTCCGGCATCTCCATTCCCGTTGCCAGAACCATCTATATCACCTTCATTCGCTCTGTTATTGACTATCTTTCCCCTGCCTTAATTCAACTTCCTCGGGCTGCCGTGGAGCCTCTGGATATTTTTCAGAATAGAGCGATGAGAGTCATTCTTGGATGTCCTGTGTCTACCAGGATCGTGAATATGCAACGGGAATTACGACTTCCATCCTTGGTGGAGAGGATCCACTCCAATGTTACAAGTCTTGCAGTCAAGTGTCTCCAGTTTCCTCACCTCTCTCCACACTTCACAGCGTTAATCAGGGCATCTCTCGGCCCCGCTTCGGCCGTCCCCCCTCTCCTGCCTTCGAGTCGTCGTCTTATTAGGTCTGTTTCTTCATGTCTTCGCAGCGTTGATTTGCAAGTTCTTGTAGCTGATGTGGTCCCAGGCCCACCCCCATGGAAACTGCCGTCGCCTGTGGTCAGCTTCACTCCCACCGCCAAGTGTGATCCACCTCCTCTACAGATGCAACTGGCCTTGGAGCATGTAGCGCAGGTAACATCCTCCATCACCGCTCCACATCACCTCTACACCGATGGATCGCTACAACCAGATGGTGCCGCTGGTGGTGCTGTCTTCTCACCTGACTTGCCGCCGCCTCCTGGGGCTGGGTCGGCCGTCGGCTTCGTGACCGCTCCAGTACAACGTTGTGTGAGCTGAATGCCATTCTGGATGCCGTTAGTCTCGTTCGTCAGCGAGGGATTAATGCTGTCGTTATTTGTGACTCTAAACCTGCTTGCTCTCGAGTCTCTTTCCGCGTCTCATCCCAGTCACCTTTTAGTTGTTCAACAGATCCTGTCCTTTCTGTCCCTAATGAGCGACCGTGGCCTCTGTGTGAAATTTATTTGGATTCCTTCCCACATAGGTTTGCTTCACAATGACACAGTTGACCGCCTGGCGAAGGAAGCCTGCCGTCTACCTCATCGTGGTGATGGGCGTCCTCTCTCCCTGCCGTGCTACCTCTCCAGGGTCTGCTCCGCTGCCTTCTGCCTGAACAGCGCCGTCGAGATACTGAAAGACCGTACAGCGTCACCATCAACTACTATGTCTGTCTGTCGCAGCAAGTTCACGTACCGTCGGCGGGGACTAATGGTTCGTCGCCATAATGTTGTGTCAGCTCGCCTG
>NC_059273.1:7597500-7625000 GCF_017591435.1 Portunus trituberculatus
AGAGAATTATTTTGGCGTTTAAAGGGGAAAGTAGGGGAATGGTGCTCTAGGTATGGTATGGCAGTGGATAGGATGGTAGGATACTCTCATTACGACAATTTTCCAAAGCCATACAGACAACTAGCCGGGTTTTCAAGGCAGTCTCTTCATTTAATAAACTAGAATTCTTACCAATCTATCACCAGAACCATAAAAATACTCTTAAAAACGCGAATATCTTCAACTTGAGACTTTGGAAAGTAGTTATGCCTTGCTCTCACCACGACAATTTTCCAAGGCCACAGAGACAACTAACCGAATTTTCAAGACAGTCTCTCCTTTTAATAAACTAGATTTCTTACCAGTCTATCACCAAAACAATAAAGATGTTCTTAAAAACACGAATATCTTCAACTGGAGCCTTTGAAAGAACTTACGCCTTGCTCTCACTACGACAATTTTTCAATGCTAGAGAGAAAACTAAATGGGTTATCGAGACAGTTTCTCCTTTTAATAAACTAGAAATCTAACCAATCTATCACCAGAACTGTAAAGATACTCTTAAAAACATGAGTACCTTCAACTGGAGCCTTTGGAATGCAGTGATAGTGAGAGAGCAAAGCGCTTTAGAATACTGACCACTGTGTGTCTTCCGCGTTCCAGTGTTCAGGTCAAGTTATTTAAAAGCGTGAGTGGTTTGTGGTTTGTTCAGTGCTACAGTGTCCTTTTTGCTTCATTTGGGGGCACATTTCTTGCTGATCTCGTGTTTTTTTTCAGATTTTTCTGCCAAACTGGGTGGAGAGAGACAGGGAGAGGAATAAAGAGAGGAAAGTTCTTTTGGTAGTGGAATAGTGTTAAAGATAAGATGAAGAAAGTTAGCTCCCTACATTCTCTCTCTCTCTCTCTCTCTCTCTCTCTCTCTCTCTCTCTCTCTCTCTCTCTCTCTCTCTCTCTCTCTCTCTCTCTCTCTCTCTCTCTCTCTCTCTCTCTCTCTCTCTCTCTCTCTCTCTCAAGATGCCTGGTATTTCTTTCATGTACAGAATTTCAAGTTACAAAATTTTCAATTCAAACGAAATTCAAATGTAATTCTTCCAGAGGGTCGTCGTTGAGTGGGTAAGGAGAGGGAGAGAGGGAGAGAGGGAGAGGGAAAGGGGAAGAGAGGAGGCCCATGTAAGAGTTACTCATTGGCCTCCCACCTCTTCCCCTCTCCCTTCTCCTCTCTCCCTCTTTCCTCTTTCACCCCCGAAAAGATATCCCTCTAAGTATCGCCTTACCTCTTTTCCCTTTCTCCTTTCCTCTTTATTTTCATCTCCCTTTCCTCTTTTCCCTTTCCTTCTCACTCCTATTCCTCCTCCTCCTCTTCCCCTTCCTCCTCCTCCCCTCTTCCTCTTCATCTTCTCCTTTTTGGTGTTGTTTAGGGAGCTCAATTTCCCCTTTAGAAGAGGAGGAGATGATCTGTGTCCCTCCCTTAGTTTAAATTTTACCTCCACCTTCTTTCTCTCTCTTCTTCCTTTTTTTTTTTTTTACCTTCCGCGTGTGTGTATGTGTGTATGTATGTATTTGTAAGAGATGTTGATGGTCAATAAACAATAATAATACTAATAACGTGTGTGCGTGTGTTTCTCTCCCTTTCGATCACTTCATTCCTTTCCTTCTATTGAGTTCATGCCTTCTCTCCGCCTTCCTTTCCTCATCTTTCCTTCTTTCCACCTGCCTCCCGTTAGCCACCACCTACCTGCCTCCTGCCGCTCATTGGCACCACCGGAAGGGCCAGACAGGTGAGCAATGACGCCTCTACATTCTAATATCCTTCTTAATACACCTGGGAAGTCGATGAGCGCTGCAATAGAGGAAGAAAAAGCACGGGTATATTTTTCGTCTAACACTTTTTTTTCTTCCTTTTCTCTTCGTCAACCTTCCACGTGTTCCTCTTCCGGCTTCCTCGTCTCCCCTTTCTGAATTGGCCCGAGGGTCTTAGTTAAATGGGTTAGTCCCCCTCTCGGCAGGAGCGAGCGCTTGTCTGCTGTTGAAATTGGAGAGATGAAAGTACGTATCTTCACATTCTCCTTCTCTCTCAGCAGCCTATGTCGTGTGTGTGTGTGTGTGTGTGTGTGTGTGTGTGTGTGTGTGTGTGTGTGTGTGTGTGTGTGTGTGTGTGTGTGTGTGTGTGTGTGTGTGTGTGTGTGTGTGTGTGTGTGTGTGTGCGCTCCCATTTGCCACCTCTGTCGTTTTTCTGTTCATATGGGAATAGAGTGAAGAAAGTGTCATATTTTTTTTTTTTTTGCTGTTCATATTGCTTTTGCTGTCTCCTCTTCTGTTTGTACGGGCCAGTTTTTGGAGTGTTCCTGCTGATTGCTTTTGTTTCGCTTTTGTTTCTGTTTTAAAGTGAATATGCAGTAAAGTATGTTCTCTTTATGATGATGGTGGTGGTGGTGGTGGTGGTATGGTACTAGTGGAGGTGTTTGAGTGTTGGTGATGTTAAATATGGTGGTAATGGTGGTGACTAAACAGAGGTGTTGCTATATGTCATAACATTCCATATTTTCAAGAGCTGGTGTAATATGGAACCAAGTGTAACGAGAAGATAAAAATAAAAGTAGAAAAATAATTTAAATCCCTTTTGTTGTTTGATAGAAATGAATTGACGGAGGAGAGAGAGAGAGAGAGAGAGAGAGAGAGACTGGCGTATTACTGAAGTTCTGCGCAGTAGGCATTGTATACGTGAAAGTTATAATAGGAAGCTGCAAGACGTTGGTGAGGCAGGAGTGAATGGGAGATGCAGGCGTGACTTCATTACTGGTACTTCCCCGCTACATACTGATGCTGCTGCGTCTGTGGGGAGTTAATCAAGAGTTAGCCGGCCAATTATCAGAGGTGCAAGTGTTGAATCCATTTAAGAGCCATAATGAGGAATCGAAACCCGTTCACTGCTGCAAACACACTAATTCTTGCAGGATGGCAGGATTAGGAAATACAAATGAGTTCTCACTAATTTCAAATAAAGAAGTGTGTGCAGAATGTAACACACGAGTTGTCCAATTACTTATCGTCAAAGCAAGAGCTAAAATGCCAAACAAAGAAGTAATTAAATGAAAGAGTTGAAATACGATGAAAGTCTTTGCTTTCTCATAGACATTCTGTTTATTCCCATTAAAACTTTTCTATTGATCGATGAGAGAGAGAGAGAGAGAGAGAGAGAGAGAGAGAGAGAGAGAGAGAGAGAGAAAGAGACAGACTGACTAACTGACTAATCAAG
The DNA here is from genome assembly GCF_017591435.1 of Portunus trituberculatus. NCBI lineage: Eukaryota > Metazoa > Arthropoda > Malacostraca > Decapoda > Portunidae > Portunus > Portunus trituberculatus. The sequence continues at coordinate 7,600,736 of NC_059273.1, forward strand.
AGAGAGAGAGAGAGAGAGAGAGAGAGAGAGAGAGAGAGAGAGAGAGAGGATGCATGGCGGGTTTGAGTAGAGTTAACTGATGCGCTGAGTTAAAAAAAAAAATCTATATACATGGAAATATGCAGGGAAATTTTGATTCGGCAAAGTGGAATGAGAGCAGCCACTGAATCTAACGCTGCCTTGTAATATTTACCACCACAAGTTTTGCACCGAACTGACGATGATGTTCCGGCGTCAGTGTGAGCATCGGTCGGTTTGTGTCCTTCGTGAAATATTTCGGTTGCCGGTTCATTTTCACACAATGTCGTGGGTGTCTTCGTTTTAATTCAGTAGTTCATGTCGTTTTTTTCCTTTTTCTGGTTTACTTTCTCCAACAACAACAAAAAAAGTAAATAAACATGAGGGTTCCACAACATTAATCTCATGGTAATATATTTTGTGTGGTTATTTCTTCCAGTCCATGAGAGAGAGAGAGAGAGAGAGAGAGAGAGAGAGAGAGAGAGAGAGAGAGAGATAGAGAGAGAGAGAGAGGGCTTGAGGTCTTTAAATATTACGCATTCTCTATATATGTATATTTATCCCCTTTTACTAGATTAACTTAGCTTGTACTTTGAAATAGTTAGAAAAAGTGCCATACACGTCTAGAGAGAGAGAGAGAGAGAGAGAGAGAGAGAGAGAGAGAGATTCGCAGGCTCACATTTCTTACCGTCGCCTTCAGTTCGTAATTACCAGTAACTTCACAGCGGCTCCTCTTACGCCTCTGGGTCTGGCTCCGGCTCGCTCCCTTGGCCGCCGCTGCAGTGCCCGCAAACCTACATTATCATTAGAACTTTATTTTCAGGCGACAGACAAAACTCGGGTCCTCTTTTACCTTTCGCCGCCTCTGCCGTCACTTCTGTCCCTGCTATTCATGGTGCTGGTGCTGTCCGTGCTGGTGCTGTTCTTGCTGGTGCTGTTCCTGCTGGTGCTACTCCTGGTGCTGCTCGGCGCATTATCTTCTAATTCACGATATAAGTGTTCGAGAGAGTGAAGTTCTGTCCTGTGCTTATTTTTCATTTATTGTTATTCCCTGTAGTATCTCTTATATCTATTGGTTTTTAGTGTGTATTGTAAAATCGTCTTTATTTATGGTGTTTATTGGGGTATGTTTTGAATATTAGTAGCTTTGTCAATTCGTATCTATTTATTTTTTTTCTTATTCTGATTTTTTTTTTTTTCCGTAAATCATGTTCTTTGTCAATTTTTATGCTTTTTATTTCAACCGTTTTATTTGCGAATTTTCTCTATATTGTGCTCTTTTGTTCGTTTTTTTTTTTTTTTTTCCTTTTTCAGTTGTTTGGGCTTTCAAGTTGCAGCGATGTTTAATATTTCCATTGTGTCAAGGTTTACTGTTTGTTTGTTGGGTCTGATTCAACTGTCTAACTCTTTCCACTCTTCTCCATTTTAAAATTCCAAAATGGTTCGGTTCAAATGCTTCTGTTATAAAGTTCCCTTTTATATTCAAAGCACACTATTGAGAGAGAGAGAGAGAGAGAGAGAGAGAGAGAGAGAGAGAGAGAGAGAGAGAGAGCAGGCGGGCAGAACAGTGCTATACATAACCACGCAATGATGTGACTATTGCTTTAAGTTTCATGAAATCTCAGACACTTCGAAGACTTAGGCTCGGAAGAATTGTAGATTTTTTACTTTTTCTTCCTTTTACTCCTCTTCGTTCTCATCCTCTTCCTCTTCCTCTTCCTCTTCCTCCTCTTTGGCCACTTCCCTGTTCCCTCACCTCCCCATCTCTTTCAGTTCACTCTTCTTCTCTTTTGTTCATCCTCCCTTTTCGTATCATTACTTTTTCTTTTCCCTTCACGTTTTAAGAAATCACACACAGGAGAACAAAATAGAGAGGAAGTTATTTTTTTTTTCTTTTACGTCAGAGAAAATTTGGTGTTTTTTCGTACATTTTTTGACATTTTATTCCCTGTGCTAGTAATTGAATGTATCTTGATGTCGTTTATAGCTATTTTTTTTCCTTTGCACTCTCTTTCGTGAATGTGTGTTTGCTCTCTCTCTCTCTCTCTCTCTCTCTCTCTCTCTCTCTCTCTCTCTCTCTCTCTCTCTCTCTCTCTCTCTCTCTCTCTCTCTCTCTCTCTCTCTCTCTCTCTCTCTCTCTCTGCAGGTGCGTGTTTCAATGAATGGTCTTCTTTGCCTGTGATGTTGTTTGCTTCTCCTCTTTCACTGCAGAATTATTGTTACCTTCCTTGAACTCTGTCCTTCCCCCTCCTCCTCCTCCTCCTCCTCCTCCTTCCCTGCATCTCTTCGTCTTTTCTGTTTTCTTTTCTTTCAACTCTCATGTCCTCTTTTCCTCCTTTCCTACTCTATTTTTTCTATTTTTCTTTCTATTTCTTTCCTCCTTGTCTTCGTATTCTTTGTATTAGCCCTTTTCCTTATTCTTTGAGTGTTTTCTTTTCTTTCATCTTTCTCGCCTTTGCTTCTTCCCTCCCTGTCTTGTCCTCCCTACCTCCCTCATACTTTTCTATTACCTTTCCGCGTTTCCCTTTCCTTCCTTCCTTCTTCCGTGTCTCTCTTTTCTTTATTCCTGTCCTCTTTCTTCCTTTCCTTCTTACCTTGTGTCCTTTTCTCTCTCTTTCCCTCTAAAGCCCGAAGAAGCTGGACTCATTAATTTCTTAGCATGTAAATATGAATGCATTGTTCCTGTGCAGAAAGTGATTAAGACATACACTGATTATTCGAGGGAGCTTTAATGAGGGTTAGGAGAGAGTGGAAAGATAAGATAGGGGAAGAATAAGAAGGAAAAGAACTGATAAAGATACAATTAGAAAGGTTTTGCGTTAGTTATTTGGTACTGAACGGAAGATATTCAGTTAAAAGAGGAGTTTATAAAGGTTCCAGAATTTATTGGTGTTACATTATTTGGTAAACTAAGATTTCATTAAAAAAAAAAACTCCCTCATCCATCTGTTTGTTAATTACTCACCCTCCTGTTTTTTTTTTTTATGTCTTCTGTCTCTTTTTACCTGTCTTTCTCTCTAGTCGTTCTCTTTTTTTCCTCTTGCATTTCTTGTCTCTGAATTTCCTCATTTCCTCAGCCACCGTCCACATCTCCTCTTGTAATTCTTTTTCCTTCCCTGTTACCTTTTTTCTCTTCTTCTTCCTCCTCCCCATCTTCTTCTTTCTTCTTCTTTTCTTCCATCCCAATATTACATTATCAATTTTTATTCTCTTCTTATTCTTTACGTTCATCACAATCACTAATTTTCCATCATGGTTTTTATCTCCTCCTCCTCCTCCTCCTCCTCCTCCTCCTCCTCCTCCTCTTCCTCCTCCTCTTCCTCCTCCTCTTCCTCCTCCTCCTCCTCCTCCTCGTCCTTTTCCTCTTCCTCCTCCTCCTTCTACTCCAGCTTCTTCTTATCTGGTATATTTTTTCTATAATTTTCCTGGTGCAATCTCTGATCCTCATCATCTTGCCAATTATATTCTCTTTCACTCTCCATTCCCATCATCCTTTGGCGTCCTTCGTGAATTCTCTCTCTCTCTCTCTCTCTCTCTCTCTCTCTCTCTCTCTCTCTCTCTCTCTCTCTCTCTCTCTCTCTCTCTCTCTCTCTCTCTCTCTCTCTCTCTCTTATTATTCGCCATTTTCCTCCTGCATTTTTTCGTGTTCGTTTTTTTTTATATTTTTCTCACCTTCAGTCTTTCCTTTGCTCAGGTGAAGTGTTTGCACCGAGAAACAAGAGCAATGCCCTCACAGACTCCTTGCTTTTCTCTCTCTCTCTCTCTCTCTCTCTCTCTCTCTCTCTCTCTCTCTCTCTCTCTCTCTCTCTCTCTCTCTCTCTCTCTCTCTCTCTCTCTCTCTCTCTCTCTCTCTCTCTCTCTCTCTCTCTCTCTCTCTCTCTCTCTCTCTCTCTCTCTCTCTCTCTCTCTCTCTCTCTCTCTCTCTCTCTCTCTCTCTCTCTCTCTCTCGAACACATCTCTCCTATTTTTGAGTTTTCTCACCCACAATTCTCTTCGTTTTCTTTTTTCTTGACCTTCATAGTGGCATTCAAGGTTCAGGTTTCATCATTCTCTCTCTCTCTCTCTCTCTCTCTCTCTCTCTCTCTCTCTCTCTCTCTCTGCTCTCGCACATTCCTCTAATCCAACCATGTATTTTATATTTTTCCTTTGTGTCTTTGTATCCTTCCCCTTTAGGTCCTAATTTTCCCCTTTTCCTCACTCACTCGTCTCCTCTTCTCCTGTATTCTTCTCTCCCTCCTTCCTTCCCACCCACCTCCGTCCTTCGCTGGGTTTTATAATGGGGTTTGGCCAGTAATAATATTGTAATGAAGTAAATTAACCCGAAATGGAACGGGACAAACTTTGCTCAATGGTTCCCCTGAGGAAGTTTCGCTCCCTCACTCAGGTGGTGGATGTGCGCCCATTAATGTTCTCGTTTCCCTTCCACGTCTAGCTGAAATGCCTCTTGCGTGGGTGATGGCCCGTGAGGTTCTAGCAGCGGCGCGGAGGGAGGGAAAAGAAGGACAGGGTAGCGCGTATCAAAGTTATGGAGTTCGGAAGAGTCGTGACAGGAAGTGCTTTATGTGTCTTTTGTTCGTGGACGGGTTTGGATAGAGAGGTGTGGACAGGTTTGTTTGTAGATATGTTTTTTTTTCTGTCTGCTCTCGATTTTTTCTTGTTTCTTCGTCTCTATCACGCTTAAATGTCTCAAAATGTGTTCAGTGTTTCGTGGGTGGACAATGTAGATAGGTGTGAACAGGCTTGCTTATAAACAGTCTGATCTTTTACTGCCTTCACTCAATCTTTTTCCCGTTTATATCTCTGTCACATCAAAAAGTTTAACTCCTTCAATACTAAGACACATTTTTACTTTGAGATTTGTGTACGATTAGACCATTTTATTGAAATTAGGAAGGGTCTATAGAGGTCAGAAGATTAATGGCTAGAGTTTTCACTATCTAAATCCTACCCATGAGTTTCTGAAGGTGTATAAAAGCACTAAATAGTAAGCAGAAAGAATATGGAAACTCGTCATGGTGTTGAAGGGATTAAGAAGTTGAAAGTTCGATGGATGGACAGGTTAGTTATGAACATGCTTCCCAAAAAAACAAATTGATCCCTTCTTGTCTCCACATCATTCACACCAAAAAGTTATGGACGTTTGAAGGATTGGTGATGGACAGGTGTGAACAGATGGAAACACGTGTTGCATTGGAAAATCTGATCCACTTTCAGCTCCACTTCGATCATAGGAAAAGTTATAGATATTGGAAAAGTCAAGAGAGGACGCGTTCGATACCTGGTGAATGTATTAAGTGGAGAGGTAATGACTGGTATGGACAGGTGGAGACACCAAAAGCAATACAGGTTGGAAGATTCACGAAAGGTCTTAGTTTATTTGTGGTGGATGGACAGTGGTGAGAAGTGAAAACAAGTAGAATAATGGACAGTAATCCTCTGCCTGTCTTCTAAACCACTCAAAGCTAAACAGATTGAGAAACGAAAGGCTGTATTTGTGATGGATAGACAAGCAGAAACATATTTAGACAGGTGAAGACAAGCCAATATTTTTTTTTCTACCACCATCTCTCAGTCTCCACACGTGTCCCTGGCGTTTCCATGTTAGAGATCCACCCAGCTGCTGTCATGAACCTCCTCCAGGCACAGCAAGGTGTGGTGTCTTCCCCACTTTGGTATTCAGAGCCCAGGTGTGTTTGGCATCACCGTGTGTCCACTAAGGTGAATATTCATGCACGCAACCTCCTCAGACTCCAGGTGAAGGCGAGACTCCTCCCTAAATACACTCGAGTTTCTGAGTTTCTCCACTAAATATTTCAGCCCAACTGCAGTGGCTTCTTTCAGCGCCACCAGAGAATGAAGCGAGGCGAGGCGCGGGCTGGTGTGAAAACAAAAACATTCCCTCTCGTTAGTTCTGTAAAAGGCGAGGCGAAGAATCCTCCTGTGAGCGGCGCGGCGTCCAAGAATCACCACTGCTGCGAGAAAGATTGACCGCCCTTCATTTCTTTGTATTTTCTCTGTCAATATCGGTATTGGGTTTCAGGGTGAAAATCAACACAATCAACAGCCTCAAATCCTTCCCGCGCGACCTGCGTGTGGGTGTGTGTGTGAGTGGGTGGGTGGGTGGGTGTGGGTTGGCGGTCTTCGCTCCTTGCTTGGCCACTTCGTTGTATGTGTGGCCTTGAAATGTCGTGGCTTCTGATCCGATGTCTTAGAGAGAGAGAGAGAGAGAGAGAGAGAGAGAGAGAGAGAGAGAGAGAGAGAGAGAGAGAGAGAGAGAGAGATTACAACCACTGAATATTTAATGTCATCTTTTATCCTTTCTCTTTTCCTCTACCATTTTTTTTGTCGTCCCACTCCTCTATCTTCTTTTTCGCTTTCTTTCCACCAGATGAATATAGAACCTGTGCCATAAAGGTGGAAGGGCAAACAGTTCCTCCACATTAGAGCGCACACACACACACACACACACACACACACACACACACACACACACACACACACACACACACACACACACACACACACACACACACACACACACACACACACACACACACACCCCACCACATCACATCACATCACATTTCCCTTCCTCCCACATCTCGCCGACGGACTGACTCTTTTCTAGCGTCTCTCCTACCGTCATCTTAGCTCAGGAACGCCTCGCACTGTCTCAGCTTCCTCTAATCAGCCAATTTATATGAAAACCACCTCATTCTTCCCACAAATCCGCCCCCAGCCAGTCCCAGTTATGTCATCCAGCGCTGCCACGGAAAAGACAACGCATGGACAAATACAAGACCACATCTATTCACTGCTCCCCTTTCCAGCAGTCACTGAGGGGCGCTGCAGACACACATCCCCACAGAGTCAATGAATAGGCGACTTATTGACACGAAAAAAAACACATTCATTGCCTATTTTCATTTCAACAATCACTACCAGAGCCACAAACACACAGATCAGTCACTTCTTTCTCATGGACACACAAACACAGTCCAGTTACATCCCACAGAATCAAGGAAAAGGTAATTTATAGACATGCAAAACCACATTCATTGCCTGTTTTCCTTCCAGTAGTCACTACCAGATCCACAAGCACACAGATCACAGCACACACACAGATCACAAACACACACTTCCCACACATGGACACGCGAACACGCAGCCCAGTTACATCCAACATAATTACGGAAAAGGCGATTTATGAACACGCAAAACCATATTCATAGCTAGTTTTTCCTCTAGCAGTCATTATCAGAGCCACAAACACACAGATCAGTCACCTCCCACACATCGACTTACAAAACCACATACATTCCCTGTTTTCCGTCCAGCAGTTACAAACCGCCACAAACACTCATCCCCGTCACTATCTTCCAGTCAGGGAGGAGGAATGAAAAATTATATCCCTGAGCGTTGTAGGACAGGAAAAACTGCTTCGCTTATCCCTCCAACTCCTCTCTAACAACTTGTAAACTTCCCTCCCCCTCGTCTTGAACTTTTATTAGAGTGCCAACAACGAACGCTTCTCTTGACTTTTATCCCTGTCCCGGCCTGCTTGTTCCGTGCGTCTTTGTGTAAATAATAAGAAAATGGTTCCCTGGTTGGTCCTCTTTGTCCTGTGTTCCTGTACGAGTAGTAGTTAGCCCCGTCACACTCAATCCCTCAGGTCCTCGTCACTGCCTCCTTAGTTTCTCCTCTCCTTTCACCCTCCGTCTGTAGTTTTGTCTCATTATATTCCGGGTACGTTTTCTTCTCCTCTACACGTTGGTTGTCTTGGTCTTTGCTTGAATTCTATTAGTGTCTCTCTTGCTTTGGTTCGTGTCGACTTGTCTAAGGAGAAGTTGTGTTATTTTTTTGTGCTGTTGTTGTTATTGTTGTTGTTGTTGTTGTTGTTGTTTTTGTTTGTTTGTTTTTAATGTTATTAGTGTCATGGTTGTTGTAGGTCTTCTTTTTCCTCTTTTTTCTTTTTTTTCTTTTCTTTTTGCGTTTCCTTTTTCTTTCTTTCGTCTTTCTTTTACTTCTTTTTTTATCCACTTCCTCCTCCTCCTCCTCCTCCTCCTCCTCCTCCTCCTCCTCCTCCTCCTCCTCCTCCTCCTCCTCCTCCTCCTCTACTACTACTACTACTACTACTACTACTACTACTACTACTACTACTACTACTACTACTACTACTAAATCCGTCCCCCTACCTCCCCCCCACACACACACACACACACACACACACACACACACACACACACACACACACACACACACACACACACACACACACACACCAAAGCACCCGTATACATGAACCGACCCAACGCAAAGGAACCAACCACTCGTAACATCTCCCTGGCGCCTCTTTTAAAACTTTCACTCATTTCCTTGTGGCTGGAGGCTGTCCGGGGAGCATATTAGTTTAAGTTACCGGAGACTTCATTATATTACTAAGGCCAATGAGAAAGAGGGGGAGAGGGAGAGGGATAGAGAGGAAGAAAGGTCAGTGGAGTGAGTGGAGGGTGTCTCTTCCACTCTTACTGATTTAGGTAGGATTCATCATAAGTCTCAGTACGTTCCCTCCACTTTAAGCAAGAAATGTAGGTAGGTAAATGTCACAAGGTGGTGGTGGTGGTGGTGGTGGTGGTGGTGGTACTGGTGGTGGCGGTGGTAGTAAGTGTAGTAGTGTCTGGTGGCTGGTTGTGTTCTCTCTCTCTCTCTCTCTCTCTCTCTCTCTCTCTCTCTCTCTCTCTCTCTCTCTCTCGTTTTTTCCTCCAGTCTATCTTCTCTTCCCTCTTCCTTCCTTCCTTCCGTCCTTCCTTCCTTTCTTGTTCGCTTCTCTGTGCAAATTTACTCCCTGACATTTCAAGGAACACTTTTGCTTACCTCCGCGCCCCGGCAAGAATGGCTTAAGTAAGTTTCAATTAAGACAAAATGTTCATCAAGCTTCATAAATAAGTGAGATTCCCTAATTATGTCGGAAGAGTCCCCCCTTCTGTCCCCCCTTCTCTCTCTCTCTCTCTCTCTCTCTCTCTCTCTCTCTCTCTCTCTCTCTCTCTCTCTCTCTCTCTCTCTCTCTCTCTCTCTCTCTCTCTCTCTCTCTCTCTCTCTCTCTCTCTTATTATTATTATTATTATTATTATTATTATTATTATTATTATTATTATTATTATTATTATTATTATTATTATTATTATTATTATTATTATTACTATTATTGTCACTATTAATTTTGCTATGAGTTTGTTGTTCGTGATTTTAGTTACTGACATATGTGAAATGCTAGTGGTGATGATGGTGGTGGTGGTGGTAGTGGTGGTTGTCATAATGTTGGTTTATCGTAATGTAGAGCAGTGATAGCAACGAATGATGGATATCGATGTTGTCAATAACGCAGCAGTTGTAGTGAATGACGGCAGTGGCAGCGCAGAGAGTAGCGGCTGGTGTTTCTACGTACTGCTACTGCTGCATACTGTTGTTGATGTTGCTGTTGGTGCTGCTATTGGCGATCTACTGCTGCCGCGCTTACAACAACAACAACAACATCAACAATAACAACACAACAACAACAACAACAACAACAACAACAACAACAACAACAACAACAACAACAACAACAACAACAACAACAACAACAACAACAACAACAACAACAACAACAACAACAACAACAACAACAACAACAACAACAACTACTACTACTACTACTACTACTACTACTACTACTACTACTACTACTGCCATCACTTCATCCATAGCCACAATAACACTTGACACCACCACCAATACAAAAACATAAACAATAAAACCATACCACCATCACCATCACCACCACCACCACCACCACCACCACCACCACCACCACCACCACCACCACCACCACCACCACCACCACCACTATTTCACAAGACGCCAGACGGAAGGTAATTGCAGGTGATTAGCGTTTTTAAGAGTCAGGAGTCTAGTAATCAGGCAAAACGGGCCACTAAGAAACCAGGCCTCGGTATTTACCAACTGAGATGCGCTGATCTGTCTTGGGTCATTCAATTATACACCCGGGAATAAATGAGGCTGTAAGGACTGACTCTGTGGGGTTCTGCGTCAGGGAAAGTCACATATTGAGTCATATGGGTGGTGGTGTGGCGGTGGTGGGGTATGTTGCAACCAGGTGTGTGTGTGTAGGTGTGTACTGGTGTAGGTGTTAGTAATGTGGTGTTTTGTTGTGGTACAGGCGTGTATGTGCAGGCTTGTCTGTATGAAACGTGAGTTGAATGTATGGGTGGATTGATTGCTCTTGTTTGTGTATTGATAGCTCGGGTAGGTGACCTGATTCATGTACGTGACCTCTCCCCGTTCCCCTATTCCCCTCTCCTGTCTTGTCTCCCCTCCACACACACACACACACACACACACACACACACACACACACACACACACACACACACACACACACACACACACACACACACACACACACACACACACACACACACACACACACACACACACACACACACACACACACACACAGGTGGACTGACGTGGGCAGTTGGATACACGTTTTTCTACACTGCTGTCGGGAGAGCCAACTTTTCATCCCCATCCCTCTGAAATAATCGGATTAAGTGTTGTTCGAATGTGTTGGCCAGGTGTTGTGGCTTTGTTGGCACTGCGGGACCTGCTGCTGCGACTCCCACTGTGCTGTAGTCCTGATTGCAGCGTTTCGTAGGTAGTGTAGCTCGTGGTGAAGGGCTCCTGGTGTGTTTGTGGAGTTCCTTGTGGTTCCTTAGGTGGTGTGGGTCGCGTTGTAGTCCTTAGGAGATGACTTAGGTGGTGAGGGTCCAGTCTCGTGGCCAAGAGAATATTTTTACTGTTTTTCATTGGTTATCGATGTTATATAAGGAAGGTGTGAGAAGTGAGTAGGCCTATACGCGGGAGTCCCTCTGTAAAGAATGCTTGTCTCCACCTTTCGTCTCTTTTAGTTAATGAGTGGTGTGGTTAAGATGAATGGTAGTCTTGATTTTGTCTGCTTCACTGCGATATGAGCCTTGTTTATGTATTGTGGCAGTATGTCAGAGTGGATGTGACAGAGAGAGTGATGTGTGTTGGTATGCCTCGCTTATGCTTGTGTTTGAGGGAGTGGCAAGCTAGCAAAGGTATGGTGGATAATGAGTGGCATGCTAGCAAAGGTGTAGTGGATGACTGAGAGAAAGTGGCGTGTATTGTATGGTCCATATTCAGAAACGCTTTGTTCTATCACCATGACTATTTTCAAGGGCCACAGAGATGCTTAGAGGGGTTTTCAAGAGTGTTTCTTCAGTTGATTATATAGAAATCTTGCCACTGCCTGTAAAACCATAAAAACACCTAGAAAACTCGTGTAAATTCTAATGAAACCTTTTAAAACAATGGAAGTGAACTGCAGAAGTGTTTGAGAATACGAGCTTGTGTCTCAGTTCACTTCCTGATTGGGCAGGGAAGGTGCGTCACGTCGGGATCAGAGCGGTATTGGTGTGGTTCATCCTCAAGAGCTTTCTGTGTGGATAAAAATGAACGAGTCAGGAAAAAAATGAAAAGAAACAAACAGCCGCTTAGGGTGAATACTCCTCGTAATAGTACAGATCAATCTTAGTGAAAATGTTTGTGCGTTGAGAAGGTGTGGTAGTGAGGTGCGTCAGACCAGCCGAGGGGAATGTGGGTCAAAAGAGTGAGAAGGATGATGCTGTATGGATTATATTTCTATGTGGGTTGAAGTAGTAGTAGTAGTTATTGTAGTAGTAGTAGTAGTAGTAGTAGTAGTAGTAGTAGTAGTAGTAGTAGTAGTAGTAGTAGGAGAAGGAGGAGGAGGAGGTGGAGGAGGAGGAGTTTTGGTAGCAGAAGTGATAACAGCAATTGATTTTGGTAATAAGAGTTAGAGTAGTGGTGGCAGTGATGGCTTTTATCTAAAAGTAGTAGTAGTAGTAGTAGTAGTAGTAGTAGTAGTAGTAGTAGTAGTAGTAGTAGTAGCAACAACAGCAGCAGCAGCAATAGAAACAGCAATAAAAATGATGTTTCCTTTACAGTAAGGCTTCCAGAAGATACAAAAGAGGCGAGAAGGAAATTGATAGTGGGTGAAGAATCTCTCTCTCTCTCTCTCTCTCTCTCTCTCTCTCTCTCTCTCTCTCTCTCTCTCTCTCTCTCTCTCTCTCTCTCTCTCTCTCTCTCTCTCTTTCCTCGTCTTTAAATCAGGTCACGGGGGGATGGGAAGTAAGGTCGTGAGGTCAGGCGTGGGGTGCGTGTAGATGCGTAATTCCGAGTGTGACCTCTTTAATGACTTTTTTGTGAGGAGGATGGGCGGCGGCTGGTGGCTGAGAGGCGGCAGGTGAGCGGAGAGAGAACGAGGGCGAGACGGGTGGCTGATATGAATGGTGTCACCTTTTTTTTCTTTACTGTGGCACCAGGTTGATATTATTCTCAGTAGTATTAAAAGACTTTCACTGTTTTCATGACCGTTTTCCTAAGTGGTTGAGGTTTGTGTGTTTTTTTTTCACGTATTTATTGGTGTTAGTGGAAGTTCCTATGTTTTTTTTTTCAAGGGTGTTTTTATTTTCAATAGTATTAGAAAACTTTCACTGTTTTTGTATGACCGTTTTTATAAGAGGTTGAGTTTTGTGTTTTCTTTTACGTCTTTGTTAGTGGTAGTGGAAGTTTCTGTAGGTTTTGAAGTTTTTTTTTATTTTCACTAGTATTAGAGGATTTTCACTGGTTTGTGTGACAGTTTTTATATGTGGATAAGTTCTGCGTTTTTTTTCTTTACGTATTTGTTGATGTTAGTGGAAGTTTTTATGGGCTTTCAAGTTTGTTTTTATTTTCATTTGTATTAAAAGATTTTCACTGATTTTATGACCGTTTTTCTAAGTGGCTGAGGTTTGTGTGTTTTTCTTTTAATTCTTTATTAGTGGTAGTGGTAGTTTCTATAATTTTTCAAGAGCTTTTTTTTTTTTTCATTTCCAGTAGTATTAGAACACTTTCACTGTTTGACATGACTTTCCATAAGTGCCTAAGGTTTGTGTTTTTCCTTTATGTTTTTGTAGTGGTAATGGAAGTTTCTATGAGTTTTCAGAGGTGTTGTCATGGTTCTAGTGAGTGTTGAACAAGTGCTCTGCATCATCAGGGAAGTAAACATTTATGAAAATCCGACTAATTATCTCTCTGACCTTTGAAAATTGTGTTGATGAGAGAACAAAGCGTTTCGTAATGAAGTGACTAAGAGTAATCTCGAGTTAATCCTCCGCTACAGTTGTATTTATATTTTCTTCACCGACCGAAAAAAAACAAATGACTTTATGAAGTTTGAAATACGTTAATTACAAACACATTAGTAGCTTATATAAGGAAATGAGATAATAAGCACCATATATAAGGATCAAGCGCACGTATATACCAGAGAGACACACTTGCTGGCACCTTTAATGAAAATAAAAGGAGAAAAAGTAATGAGCACCAAGTATAGGGATCATGTTTACGTATATATCAGAGAGAGAGAGAGAGAGAGAGAGAGAGAGAGAGAGAGAGAGAGAGAGAGAGAGAGACTTGCTAGCACATTTAATATAACCAAAATAAAAAAGAATAAGATAAGCACTAGGTATAAGAATCAAGTATACGTATATATCAGAGACACACTTGCTGGTACACTTAATACAACCAATACATTTGCCCCTGTGTCCTGGAGTCTCTGGTAAGGGAGTGGAGCATCAGCAACATATACCATGGGAATAGTAATGACAGCTGTGGTGACCTTGCCAGCCTGCACACCCTCGTCAAGCGGCCGAAGACATCCCTGTGGCCTTACTGGGATGAGGGTCACGAAGCTGGAGAGGCGCGCAGAGACTCGAGTGAAATTTTGCTTCTTGTGATGTAACTTAATTTTTTTTGTTTGTGTTGGTGGTTTTAGTATTTGTGCTTGTGTTTTGAGTTGTGGTGTGTGCTGTGACCCGAGTGAAATTTTGCTCCTTATAATGTAATTTTCATATTTTTTTTTGTGTGTGTGTTAGTGTTTTTCTATACCTTTTTGGTATTAGTGTTTGTGTTTATGTTTTGAGATGTGGTGTGTGTTTCGGGAAGATTTGTGACTCGAGTGAAATTCTACCCCGTTTAATGTTTTTTTTTTGTGTGTGTGTTGATGCATTTTTCTTTCTTCTTTTTTGTATTAGTGTATATCTGTGTTTGTTTTGAGATGTGGTGTGTGTTTGGATAGAATTTATGTCTGCATGTAATTTTATCGAGTATCGAGAACATCATTACCCTACCATGAACCACTAATGAACGGAGTGTATTGACAATGGTAGGAAAAAAATGATGGTGAGTAATGTTTCTCTTTCTCATTTCACAGGTAGGAAGTCAGAATCCCTCATGGCGCGAAGTACACGGAGGGAGCGGCGGGGCAGTGCAGTGACAGGTACCGTGTTGTTTGGTAATCGGCTTGCCGGGGCGAGTACGAAAGAATGGCGCACCGGGTCAGATTTGCTAGTGAGGTGGTGGTCTGTCACACTCCCTGTTGGAATCGAGGACGGAAACTTGTGTCTGTTTGCGCTTCGTTTCATTCCAAAAAAATTAAAAAGTCGTTTCAGATAGCGTTCTACATGATGGTTATTGAAACTTTTTATAATATTGTTTCTAGAAGAGAGGAACTGGAGGGAAAACGTCTCTTGGTGTTTGATTTGGATACTTGGTAGTGGGAGATAGAGAATCAATGTAAGCTTGATGAAAAGAGATAAGAATGTGTGAGAAAACATGACCTTTCTTAAGAATTCAAACTACTTAGTGGAAAATAAAGTCATTGTAAGTCTGGTGATAAATGTTGTAAAAGAGATAAAAGATTGTATTAGAAAACTTAGACCTTCTTAACAAAATCACAATACTTAGAATTTGATAAAACTCATAAAAAAGAAAACCCAGCAGAGTTAACAAGGCACTTACAAATTCTTTTGATTATCTTCAAACAGTCGGCAAATTAATCGCGAAGAAACTCGTTGGAAATCCAATGAACCATAAAAACACCTGAAAAACTCGTGTAAATTTAGATAAAGCCTTTGAAATAGTGGAGGTGAAACGCAGAAGTGTTTAAGAATACGAGCCAATGTCGTGCCAAGTACTTGCCTCACGACCGAAGCCAGAAAGAAACAGTAGAACATTTATTAAGTTCGATAAACCACAGCGGGAATATGCAAAGCCTGTCACCGTGTCCAAATTAGGAAGGAGTAATCATCAGGCTTAATTATGTAGACGAATCGTGGCTGCTAAGACTTTTGCAACGACTGGCGCTAAGCTAATCGTTCTGTAATTAATGGACAAATTACTATACCGTATGTGTGTGTGTGTGTGTGTGTGTGTGTGTGTGTGTGTGTGTGTGTGTGTGTGTGTGTGTGTGTGTGTGTGTGTGTGATGCCTTAAATCTCAGCAAAATATGGTTACCTCCTGTCATTTCCTACCGCTAATAATCCTTTGCGTGGAACATGTAGTTGTTCCTCGTTGCTTTTGTTACATTGCTTTCATTTCTTGGTGCTTTGATACTTAACCCCTCCAGTATCATGACACGTTTCCGTATTCATTGTGGTTACTATTTGGCGATTTAATACAGATTTAGAAACATATGTGAGGAATAAAATAGTTAAGACTCTGGCCATTATTCTTCTGACCTTCATAGTACCTTCAAAATGTAAATAAAATCGTCTAATCATACCCAAATCTCATGGTAAAAATGCGTCCCAGTACTGAAGGGGTTAAATGGCAAAGCTTCACTCATATTTACATAATGGTATTGAAAATATTATATACATGTCACGATATATACATGCATCACCTTCTTATATACTGTACGTTTAATGCAATCACAAATAATTTTCTTCACTGTAAACTTCTTGTAAATACGTGAATATCTTGTACTGAAACGCGACTTGATATAACACACACACACACACACACACACACACACACACACACACACACACACACACACACACACACACACACACACACACACACACACACACACACACACACACACACACACACACACACACACACACACACACACACACATAGATAGATAGATAGATAGATAGATGATTTATTGACTACAGAAACAGATACATAAAAAAATACATAAAAAATCCACAGACAAGTGAAATCCTGTAGTCCACAAAAAATATCAAGTCACTCAAATAGCAATTATATCAACCTGAAAGCTCCCATACAAATTCCCGTGAATAGAAAAATGACCAAACTTACATAGCCTTTTCAATTACCTACCTATACTCATTCTTAACATGTAAAATACACATATCCAAAATAGCCAACTATCTTTATCATTTATGTTTGCAGTACGTTGTATAATATCTCACAAACTGCTTCATTTTGAAAATTATTGAAGATGTTGTGTCTGGGTACAGCGCTCCACCACGTGTCTTTCTGTCTGTATTGCACCACAATTACACAACCGCTCTTCAGGTGGTAAGCGACCTCGGCCACGCCTATTCCATCGCCCAGTCTCTATGGCTAATGTGTGGCCTGACACTCTACATCTTGTAAATTCAATTCTATGAAATTCATTCAGGGTTTGCCTCCGAGTGTATATATCATGAGTAGTCAAGGTAGGGTTGAGATCTTTATACACCACACACCTCGATGCTACTGACTCTCTGACACAACTTTTTGCTTTTTCTAATAGTACAGATACATGTGGTATTTCACTCTCTATTAACTCACTCACAAAATTTCCTGCTTGTGTATTTGTTGCAATTACTTTCCTGATTGCAAAAGCAAGTGGATCATCACCCATACTGGACCTTTCATTCCACATTTTTCTAAAAAACTGATGTTGTCTGTACTTAACAAAATCAGGAAGAGACGGGTAGCCTGACTCCACATAGCAAACATAATTAGGTGTTGTTTTCCTCACCCCCAGCAGCTGTTTCAATGCCCAATTGTAAAGCTTCACCACAGGCTTGATGTCAGCACACACCCACGACTCACAGCCATACACGAGGGACGATAGTAATGCTGCATCGAACACTCGTCTCTTCACTATAAACGGAATATCATTATTCTTCTTCAAAAATGAAATGAATTTGAGCACATGACACAACTTATTTTTGGCATGTAACTTTACGGACGAGGTTATAGAGCTATCACTCGTGAATGGTGATCCTAAGTATATTTAGCTAGTACAATGCTCTATAATCATCTCTTCTACTTGAAACGGCTCAACATCACCTGCTCCACCGTTAATGACAAAAAATTTGGTTTTCTCATTGTTTACCTTCATACCATATTCTTTACAATAGTCTTTTTATATCCTCAATTTCTCGTACATGTTTGCCCTACTTGTCGATAACAAAACTGTATCATCCATAAACATTAATATTTGTAACCACTCTATAAAACCTTCTGGCTGACATTTCTCTTTGATAGTTCTTATTAACATATTGACAAAAATAATAAACAACAAGCAAGAGGTTGGACAGCCTTGCCTGACCCCCTGTGTGGATGTCAACAAAGCAGAGCCGATAACACTTTCAGTGGTGCGGTACAGGGCCATTATCGCTGCCAGCATTATTGCCCCACACCCTAAACTCTTCAGCACCATGAACAATTTGTGTCTTGGGACAGTATCATATGCTTTCGAAAAATGTACAAACAAAACAAACAATTTAATCTTCTTCATTCTGGCTATATTGGTAATAAGTCTAAGAGTCACTATATGCTCCATACAACCACGTTTCCTTTGAGCTCCCGCCTGCGTTCTATCTGGTTTAAACCATTGATTTAGGCGTTCACCTAACACCATCTCATATAGTTTTGCAATACCATTTATGACACTTATTCCTCTATAGTTATTAGGATTAGCCTTGTCTCCTCTCTTAAAAACAACAAAAACTTTCGCTCTTATCCAAGCATGAGGGAACACATTGGATGTAAATATATTATTGAATAATGTGGCAAGTGTAACAATCCACTGTGCTGGCAAGAGTGAGAATACACCTGGAGGAATACCATCAGGACCACATGCTTTGTTAAGTTTCATTCGTCGTACCTGTTTATGTACCTCTGAGGGACATATGGGTTCGTCAAGGACAGGAATATTAATATCTGTTGTCACGTTCGGTTCGTCAGTGTCAGTGGTTCTGGGAGGATTCAGTACTTCCTGAAAGCGGTCTCTAAATTGTGCATCATTAGGTACAACACCATCTCCATAAATTGATGTATTATAGTCACCTTTCCAGTTGATAGCTTTCCAAACCCTGGAATCATCCTCATCCTTCAGCAACCTTTCCCATCTCCCCAGTTCTCTGTCTTCTGAATCCGTACTTTCCTCCTGTTTGATGCTGTTCTTAACACATGCATACAGAGTATCCGAAAGGCTGCTGACAAAAGAATTAACATCATCAGTCTGTATGTTTGACAAGTGTTGTGTGACACTTCTGGAAAAACTTACATTGTCTATCATATGGTAGCTGAGAGGCCTTTCAATCAGCCTAGACCTTCAATGCTGCGTGACCTCCTAGTGACTCAGCTCGACCTAGTATACTATCAAGATCAACCCCTGGGCAGGTGACTGTCATGGCTATCGGGGCATGGTCAGAAGGCAAGTTATTACGATGTATTACAGAAAAAAACATCTATATAATTCAATAACTGGGGAGAAACAACACATACATCTAACTCAGAGATCCATACGTTACGTTTACGGTATGTTTTGTCACTTAAGAAGTGTTTGTCTGCTGTCTTCAGATTATTTAACACCATAAGCTCATTGTCAATACAAATAGTGGTCAATATCTCAGCATTATCATTTGCAGAATTCACGTTGTCGTTTATTTCAGGATATGATTATTGTCCTGAGCTTGACCTTTGAGCAACTGGCAAAATTCCTCTCACACTTTTACCAAACCTCGTATTCATATCGCCAATTAAGATACAACCATTACATATGTACTTAGACTTGAGTTTCTCCTGAATAGCAGCGAAAGAGTCGTGAGAATAATACTGTGAGTCAGTTGGCGGTATGTAACAAAACCCGAACATGACACCATAAGTGCTTCGAAACTGTAACCGCACCTGATCAGCTATACTCATATCTACGTCGTGAACCAGCGGGGCGATACTGTTCTTCACAAATACAATCGTTTCTCCCCTGTCAGCTGATCCTACGACCTTGCTCTTAAATGTTGTGTAGCCAGGGAAGTGCACGGGTATATCAGTCTTCACCTCATTAACACTAATGACATCCAGCGGTAGTCTTTTAACATTTTCTTTCTCTAACTTCGTACATATACCATTAATGTTCCAAGATATCACTCTAATCTCTTTCACTTTCTGTGGATCACTTAAAAAGACAATGGACTTCAACTATCAATTACTTCGCCGTTCTTGTACAGCTTTCGTTCGCGTATATCCAGACGGATATACCCGGCATTCTCTGGCCTCTCCTTCTCAGCTCTTCCGACATCGCGCACACACACCACACACACACACACACACACACACACACACACACACACACACACACACACACACACACACACACACACACACACACACACACACACACACACACACACACACACTCAAACAGACATGCAGACAGACATACATATACACACACTCATATACTCTCACTTACACTCAAGCACACTCACGCACACTCACGCACATTCACGCACTCACATCGTACTCAGTCGTAATATTAACGCAGGCAGACGCGACTTGCTGCAAACACGGAAGCTTTGTGACACGCGGCGAGACAAACACTTCCAGCGTGTCAACTTACTTCAGCAGTAATGTTATGTAAGCACCGTCTCTCTCTCTCTCTCTCTCTCTCTCTCTCTCTCTCTCTCTCTCTCTCTCTCTCTCTCTCTCTCAAATTGACATGTGCATCTAATCATGTTCTTTTCACTTTTTTTCATACCGTTCATTCATTTCTTGTTGTTCGAATTAATTTTTCATATGATTTAGTATTCTATTCATGAACAGAGAGAGAGAGAGAGAGAGAGGAGAGGAGAGGAGAGGAGAGAGAGGAGAGAGGAGAGGGAGAGGTAGAGAATTCTTTATGCTAGAAATTCGTAGGGACTCTGAAGCACAAATGAGCAGAAGGAGGAGGAGGAGGAGGAGGAGGAGGAGGAGGAGGAGGAGGAGGAGGAGGAGGAGGAGGAGGAGGTAGGTAAGAAGTAGGAGGTGGAGGAGGAAGGTGAAAGACAAGAACGAGTAGAAAAAGAAGGAGAAGCAGAAGTAGGCAGAAATAGAAGTAATGCTGGAGGAGAAGAAGATGGAGGAGGAGGAGGAGGAGGAGGAGGAGGAGGAGGAGGAGGAGGAGGAGGAGGAGGAGGAGGAAGAGGAGGAGGAAGAAGGAGGAGGACGAGGTTAAGGTCGAGGAGGACGAGAATGAAGTTGAGAGAGAGAGAGAGAGAGAGAGAGAGAGAGAGAGAGAGAGAGAGAGAGAGAGAGAGAGAGAGAGAGAGAGAGAGAGAGGGAGACAAAACCCGGAGTAAAACTAACACAAATAAATAACATGACGAGAAAAGAACTGGAGAGAAATAAGGAAAAGAAAAAAGAAAACTGACAGAATAAATAAGAAAAAAGTATGAGGGAGACGAGATGGAGAGGGTAGCTGGATTATTACTGGAAAAAAAAGGGAAAAAAGAAGAAAAAAATATATTAAAGAGGATATCGGAGGGGCAGAAGTTAAGATGATTGCAACTTCATCTAGACTTGAATGCGCGAAATTTAAAAAGAAACAAAGAAAATAATGACAGGAATGAGGTAGGGGAGATAACAAATGTGTGATGATTAGTGAGAGAGGGATATTAAAAAAAGTATTAAAGAAGAAAGAGAAAGGAAGAAAGAAAGACCTGGGAGAAAGAAAGAGAGAGAGAGAGAGAGGGAGAGGGAGAGAGGGAGAGGGAGAGATGGAGAGAGAGAGGGAGGAGAAAACAATAGGAATATATAAAGATTCTCTCATTAAAGGGATACCGAGAGAGAAAAGTTATTTAGATAAGATTATTTGAAGGGGATCAAAGATGAGAGGAAGAAAAAGGATTGAGAAAAGAATGCTGGAAAGAAGGAAAATGGAGATTAAACAAGACGTGATCATAAATAGAATAAAGAAGTGTCAGGAGTGTGTGAAATCCTTAACACAAAAAAATATGTTGGATTTTTTTACTTTTTTCTTTTCCTCATTACTGGGACACATTTTTCCCTTGAGACTCGTGTACGATTAGACCATTTTATGTACATTAGGAAGGGTCTATGGAGGTCAGAAGATTAACTGCCAGAGTCTTCACTATTTTAGTCCCCAACATGAGTTTGTGAAGCTGTAAAAAATCACCAAATAGTAAACAGAATGAATATGGAAACGTGTCATGGTACTGAAGAGATTAAGATGCTGAATGCTGGAGATGACAACACAATGTTTGGACTTACGGTAGTGACGTGACGCACACCACTCGTAGTCCATCAGATCAGGGAGCAATTCATGGTTAACTAAGCTCTTTCATGTGATACAAAATAGAAGCTGAGGGAGAGGAGGTGGAAGAGGAGGAGGAGGGGAGACTTAAGAGGTGCCAACAAATAGTAACCAGAATGAATATGGAAACGCGTCGTGGTACAGATGGGGTTAAATATAATGTGTCAGTCTCGTGTTCATTGATGGGAAAGATTGTCACGGATGACTTAGCGGCATTTCTATATTAAAGACAGCAGGAAATGAATCACTTTTTGCCTGAGGACAATGACAGGGAAAACGTACTAAATCTCTTAATATTCAAACGCATGTAGCTCTGTCAAAGGCGTAAAGAGGGAAAAGTCTATTATTTTCCTGCTTATGAAGGTTGTCGGGGTGAGGAAGGTAACATATAGCCAGTCTTTTGTTTCCTAATTTTGCTTCACATCAGGTAATTGACTCGTGACCTTCTGAACACACACACACACACACACACACACACACACACACACACACACACACACACACACACACACACACACACACACACACACACACACACACACACACACACACACACACACACACACACACACACACACACACACACACACACACACACACACACACACACACACACACACACACACTAATTTCTATGCACGCACGGCTGCTCGCACGCTCACACACGCGGCTGTGCGAGTAATTTCCATATGAAAATTGATATTAAAAGAGAGAGAGAGAGAGAGAGAGAGAGAGAGAGAGAGAGAGAGAGAGAGAGAGAGAGAGATTAAGCGACTAGGTTGGTTAGGAAGGGCTGACAGTCAACCCACACGGCGACACCACCACCACCACCACTACCACCACCACCACCTGCCAAAGTTGGTATCAGTGGTGTCAGGTGGCAGGAACTTTGCCGCGCCGCCGCCACACACCACTATCTGCGGTGAGCTGTGGCTGTCCCTTGTGTTGCCGCCCCGCCACTGCCCGGCCCGCGTCACTCAACTTTCGCTGCTTCTCGCTTGTGCTTGTGTGGGGTTGGACGGAGCAGGATGGGGTGGGGCGGTGGATATCTCTTATTCTGGCCCTCCACTCCTCCTCATCCTTCCTCTCCTCGTTCGTCTCCCCAGCGGTCCTTTGACGTGGCCGAGCAGGAGGACACTTTCCTAAGAGTCCTCTGGATATCCTTCAAGGAGTGATTGCTTGGGCTTTGGTGGTTTTCCCTGAGTTCGTATCTTACTCTCTCCTTCTCCTTCTCCCTCTTTCCCTCTCCCCCTCTCTCCCTCTCTCCTTCCCCTTGGTCACCCTCCCCTCACCGCCTCTAGTTATTTTTAGACCTCCTAACACTCCTAGTTGAGAGACACATTAATTTCCCACTGAAAGAGTTGACGCGGTAACTGCAGTTTGCTGGGGAAAAGTGGTAAATTATATTCAGTTTAATATCATAATACATTTACGTGAAATGCCACAACGCAGTGTTTGTAAATGTATTACGGTCACTCGTATAAAATATTCCGCGTTAACGATGATTCACTGGTACATAAAGCAGCAGATGGGGTGTGTGTTGACGTGTCGCTTGAGGGAGCCTCTCTGAGGATAGGGGTGTTGACGGGTGGCTGGAGGGTGGAGGGAGGCGCACTTTTACCTATCCAGTGCTTTGTTTTCCTGTTAGTGAAGATTTTGTTACGTTACCTTTTTGTGAAGTTGACCTCATGTTGTGTAATTTTGTGGCAGACAACTCAAAACTAACTTATCAAACGGTTTTGTAGCATGAAACCTTGAAATTAACTTTTTATTCACCACTTTAACACTGAGACGCATTTTACCTTGATTTTTTGGTATGGTTAAACGATTTTATGTGCATTGGGATGGGTCGATGGAGGCCAGAAGATTAATAGCCAGTCTTCACTATTCTAATTCCCAGATATGTCTAAAGCTGTTTATAATCGCTGAATAATAACCAAAATGAATGTGGAAACGTGTCCTGGTACTGAAGGGGCTAAAGAGGTTACGTCACATGATGTCAAAAAAACAAATTAAATAGTTTCATATCATAGAAACGTCATCTATGTAATTAATAAAAGTTTATTAAGTATTCTGAATATCAACAAAGGACACCCATAGACCTGAAAGGCTTAATAACACATTTGTGTGTTTGTGGTGAGCCGCGGATTGTTCTGTACCACTGACAACTGAAAATTAATCTCCTTTTATTCCCTTTTTGTGTAATCAAGGAAATCTGTTACAGTACTGTGAATAAGAACAAAAGATGCCCATAGCAATGAAAGGCTTAAATGATACACTCTATTAAAGCTGCATTTGTCACTCTGTTTGTTTGTGGCGAGCTCTGAATTCGACAGATGTATACCCACCACCACCACCACCACTACCACCACCTCCTCCCTCTCTCCCTCCCCTTGGCTTGTACATAAAAGATGGGATGCGTGGAATCCATTTGAATCGCTTGATGGTGTTTGACTTTTCGCAATGTTACCTTTAATAACTCTACACAGAAAACAGGGTTCCCGGGACATGCTTGTTATATTACCGCGCCGCTCTCTGGTTGACCCTCACTTTCATATGGGTCTTGTTTTTTGGCGTGATTTAATGTAGTTTTTATTTAAGAGAGGCAACGGGTAAAGGGCGACATAACAGTGGAAAAGGTCTATTAAGGTACTAGTTCCGAAAGAAATGTCAAAAGAACCATTGGGAATTTAATGATGTCTTGAAAGGTTCCTCTTGTAAGAATTGAAGTCATAGGCAGGTGGATATACAGATAAA